>NW_019943816.1:70833-101274 GCF_002910315.2 Salvelinus sp. IW2-2015
GGGAAGATAACTCCACTGTTTGACTGAGTGGAGGAACAGAGGAGGGAGAGATAACTCCACTGTTTGCTGAGTGAGAACAGAGGAGGGAAGATAACTCCACTGTTTGACTGAGTGGAGAACAGAGGATGGAGAGATAACTCCACTGTTTGACTGAGTGAGAACAGAGGAGGGAGAGATAACTCCACTGTGTGACTGAGTGGAAGAACAGAGGAGGGAGAGATAACTCCACTGTTTGACTGAGTGGAGAACAGAGGAGGTGAGAGATAACTCCACTGTTTGACTGAGTGGAGAACAGAGGAGGGAGAGATAAACTCCACTTTTGACTGAGGTGAGAGAACAGAGAGGAGGATAACTCCACTGTTGACTGAGTGGAGAACAGAGGAGGGAGAGTTAACTCCACTTTGTGACTGAGTGGAGAACAGAGGAGGGAGGATAAACTATGTTTGACTGAGTGGAGAACAGAGGAGAGATAACTCCACTGTTGGCTGTGTGGAGAACAGAGGAGGGAGAGATAACTCCACTGTTTGGCTGAGTGGAGAACAGAGGAGGAGGGATAACTTTAATGTTTGACTGAGTGGAGAACAGAGGAGGGAGAGACAACTCCACTGTTTGGCTGTGTGGAGAACAGAGGAGGGAGAGATAACTCCCACTGTTTGGCTAAGTGGAGAACAGAGGAGGGAGGGAAACTCCCTGTTTGGCTGAGTGGAGAACAGAGGAGGGAGAGATAACTTTAATGTTTGACTGAGTGGAGAACAGAGGAGGGAGAGAACTCCACTGTTTGGCTGTGTGGAGAACAGAGGAGGGAGAGATAACTCCACAGTTTGGCTGAGTGGAGAACAGAGGAGGAGGGATAACTTTAATGTTTGACTGAGTGGAGAACAGAGGAGGGAGAGATAACTCCACTGTTTGACTGAGTGAAGAACAGAGGGGGAGAGATAACTCCACTGTTTGGCTGAGTGAACAACAGAGGAGGGAGAGATAACTCCACTGTTTTGGCTGTGTGGAGAACAGAGGAGGGAGAGATAACTCCACAGTTTGGGCTGAGTGGAGAAACAGAGTAGGGAGAGATAACTCACTGTTTGACTGAGTGGAGAACAGAGGAGGGAGAGAACTCCACTGTTTGGCTGAGTGGAGAACAGGAGAGGGATGGATAACTTTAATGTTTGACTGAGTGGAGAACAGAGGAGGGAGAGATAACTCCACTGTTTGGCTGAGTGGAGAAACAGAGGAGGAGAGAGAACTCCACTGTTTGGCTAAGTGGAGAACAGAGGAGGGAGAGATAACTTCCACTGTTTGACTGAGTGGAGAACAGAGGAGGGAGAGATAACTCCACTGTTTGGCTGAGGGAGAACAGAGGAGTGAGAGATAACTCCACTGTTTGCCTGAGTGGAGAACAAAGGGGGCGAGGGATAACTTTAATGTTTGACTGAGTGGAGAACAGAGGAGGGAGAGATAACTCCACTGTTTGACTGAGTGAAGAACAGAGGAGGAGAGATAACTCCACTGTTTGGCTGAGTGGAGAACAGAGGAGAGACTAACTCCACTGAGTTCAAAACAACTGAACATATGTGTCCTAGAAGTACACTGAACAAAAATATCACGCAACATGTAAAGTGTGGTCCAGTTTAAATACTAAAGATCCAGAAATGTTACATACTCACAAAAAGCTTATTCTTTAAAATGCTTCATTTCTCTAAAATGCCAAATTTGTCTACATCCTTTTAGTGAGCATTTTTCCTTTGCCAAGATAATCCATCCACCTGACAGATGTGGCATATCAAGAAGCTGATTAGACAGCATGATTAATATCAGGCACACTGTGGTGGGGACAATAAAAGTCCACTCACTCTAAAATATGAAGTTTAGTCACACAACGTAATGCCACAGATGTCTCAAGGTCTGAGGTAGTGTGCAATTGGCATGCTGACTGCAGGAATGTCCACCAAAGCTGTTGCCAGAGAATTTAATGTTATTTCTCTACCATAAGTCGCCTCCAACATTGTTTTAGAGAATTTGGCAGAACGTCCAAACTGCAGACCACGTGTAAACCACGCAGCCCAGGACCTCCATATCTGGCTTCTTCACCTGCGGGATTGTCTGAGACGCAGACACCTAGACAGCTGATGAAAACTGTGGGTTTGCATACCAAAGAATTTCGTCCAAAACTGTCTCAGGGAAAGCTCAGCTGCATGCTTTTTCGTCCTCACCAGGGTCTGGACCTGGGGCTGTGCATTATTCATGCTGAAACATGAGGTGATGGAGGTGGATGAATGGCATGACAATGGGCTTCAGGATCTGAAGGATCTTTTCTCCAGGAGATTAAAATAAAGTCTCCTAAACAAAGAGACATTTCTCCAGGGGATTAAAATAAAGTCTCCTAAACAAAGACATTACTCCAGGGATTAAAATAAAGTCTCCTAAACAAAGACGTTTCTTCCAGGGGATTAAAATAAAGTCTCCTAAACAAAGACATTACTCCAGGGGATTAAATAAAGTCTCCTAAACAAAGACATTTCTCCAGGGATTAAAATAAAGTATCCTAAACAAAGACATTTCTCCAGGGGATTAAAATAAAGTATCGAAACAAAGACATTTCTCCAGGGATTGTCTTAAAGTTCTTAATTGCTCTGAAAAATGAAGTCAAACTTCAGAAATCCTTCAGTAATTTATTGATATCTTGAACCCACCCACCCACACACACACTACACCACCCAAACCCCCAACACACACGTTAACCCACCCCCCACACCAACACACTATCTGTTTCAGTAATTGAGTTGACCACCTCCTTCCACAGTACTGGAGGCACATTAAATTGAACTGCTGTGCAGCTTCCTTCAGCTACCAGGACAGGAGAAGACAGACAGACACCAGACCTGGCAGCCTACGTACATCGGCTGTGTTCAAAATGGCTTCTTATTCTGAAAATATTGTGCAATACTTGTGACCAGAGCCTTATGGGTCCTGGTCAAACGTAGTGCAATATATAGGGAATAGGGTGCCATTAGGAAAGCAGCCATTATTTTATTGCATCTCAGATATGTAATTTGTCTCCCAGAGTAAAGAGAGAGAGCATATTGATCTAGCTGTCAAAGTCATTCTCCTCCTCTGCTGCTCGACTCCGTGACATTATTTGACAGGGACCCCAGAGACAGTGAACTGCCGGGTACATCACTTCGTATTGTGCAGTGGGTGTGTCATAACTCAACGGTGTCGTTAATGAATCACGAACTGCATCGGGATCTCTTTATGTTCCTTGTTCAGTTGAACAGGTTCTAAATCTAAGGGGTTTATGTTTAGGACTGGGGAACCAATGTACTGCTCGTTTTATTTTCTAAATCAGTGTTCCTTTATCCTGGAAATAGGAATCGAATAGTGGAATCAGGTTTATAGACCTATGAGTTGAATAGTGGAGTCAGGTAGGTCTGATTCAGTCCCTGAGTAGAGGGAGAGAGCTCTCCCAGGTCTGAATCAGTCCCTGGTAGAGGTAGAGAGCTCTCCCAGGTCTGATTCAGTCCCTGGTAGAGGGAGAGGGCTGTCCCAGGTCTGAATAAGTCCCTGAGTAGAGGGAGAGAGCTGTCCCGGGTCTGAATCAGTCCCTGGTAGAGGTAGAGAGCTGCCCCAGGTCTGAATCAGTCCCTGGTAGAGGTGTAGAGCTCTCCCAGGTCTGAATCAGTCCCTGAGTAGAGGGAGAGAATGAAAACCCAGCTGTGTTTCAGGATATAATAACCTGAATTAACACAGAGCACCACTTAGCCCTCAACACTGGCCATCACGGTCCACACACACACGAGTGTGTTGACAATGGAACAGACGGAACTACAGGCTGGAATTTTCTCATAAAGACACCCGATCTCTATCGCTGTGTGTGTGTGTGTGTGTGGCAGCCGCCCCCTCCAGACAGGAGCCTAGAGGAAGCTCAGCATCTGTCTGGACATGCTCTTAAAACACAATAGACCCCATTGATGTTTTCAGGACACAAACACCCTGCAGACAGACACACACAACACACACAACACACACACCACACACACACACACACACACACACACACACACACACACACACCACCTGCAGACACACACACACTCCACACACCGCTGGCAATTAGACTACACCTTGACAGTGAACCCATTGAACCCAACCTCAGGAGACTGAAAAGATTTGGCATGGGTCTCCAGATCCTCAAAATGTTCTACAGCTGCACATCGGAGGCATCCTGACCAGTTGATCACCACTGGTATGCAACTGCTCGGCATCCAACCTCAAGGACCTACAGAGGGTAGGTGGCCAAGGTTCCTGCCATCCAGGACCTATACACCAGGCGTGTCAGAGGAAGGCCCAAAATCCTGTCAAAGACTCCAGTCACCCAAGGCATAGACTGTTATCTCTGCTACCGCACGGCAAGTGGTACCGAAGCGCCAAGTCTAGGTCAAAAAGGCACTTTAACAGCTTCTGCCCCAAGCCATAAGACTGCTGAACAATTATTCAAATGGCCACCGGACTATTTACATTCACCCCCCCCTTTGTTTTTACAACGCTGGTACTCGCTGTTAATTATCTATGCATAGTCACTTTACCCTACTACATGTACAAATTACTCGACTAGACTGACTCAGTACGGTACCCCTGTATATCGCTCGTTATTGTTATTTTATTGTGTTACTTTATTTAACTTTAGTTTATTTAGAAAATATTTTTCTTAACTCTATTTTCTTAAAACTGCATTGTTGGTTAAGGGCTTGTAAGTAAGCATTTCGTGGTAAGGTTTACACCTGTTGTATTCAGCGCATGTGACAAATACAATTTAATTTGATTTGATTTGTTGGCTCATACTAGATTAGACTCAAAGTCTGGAATCAAGTGTATAGTCTGGAATAAGTGATAGTCCCTGGTATCAAGTGAATAGTATGGATAAGTGAATAGTCTGGAATCCAAGTGAATAGTCTGGTATCAAGTGAATAGTCTGGAATCAAGTGAATAGTCTGGAATCAAGTGTATAGTCTGGAATCAAGTGTATGATGTCTGGAATCAAGTGAATAGTCTGGAATAAGTGATATAGTCTGGAATCAGTGAATAGTCTGGATCAAGTGAATTTAGTCTGGTATTAAGTGAATAGTCTGGAATCATGAATAGTCTGGAATCAAGTGATAGACCAATTTATATCATTCCAATGGCACCAATCCCTATATAGGGAGGGCCCTGGTCAAAATAATGCACTGTGTTGCAGGGGGATCCAGTGGGTGTTTGCTAACAGCTTAGTTCCTCCACTGTAACGGGAGGTCAGTGTGTTGCTAACAGCTTAGCTTCCTCCGTACGGGGGTCAGTGTTGCTAACAGCTTAGCTTCTCCCTGTAACGGGGGTCAGGGTGGTGCTAACAGCTTAGCTTCCTCCACTGTAACGAGGGTCAGTGTGTTTTGCTTAACAGCTTAGCTTCTCCACTGTAACGGGGATCAGTGTGTTGCTAACAGCTGGACTTCTCTCACTGTAAGGGGGATCAGTGTGGTGCTAACAGTTAGCTTCCTCCACTGTAACAAGGGTCAGTGTGTTGCTAACAGCTTAGCTTCCTCCCGTAACGGGGATCAGTGTGGTGCATAACAGCTTAGCTTCCTCCAGCTGTAAGGGGTCAGTGTGTGCTAACAGCTTAGCTTCGTCCACTGTAACGGGGTCAGTGTGGTGCAAACATTAGTTCCTCCCCGTAAACGGGGGTCAGTATGTTGCTAACAGCTTAGCTTCCTCCACTGTAGGGGGTCAGTGTGTTGCTAACAGCTAGCTTCTCCACTGTAACGGGGGTCAGTGTGTTGCTACAGCTTAGCTTCCTCCACGTAAGGGGATCAGTGGGGTGTGCTAACAGCTTAGCTTCTCCACTGTGAACGGGGGTCAGTGTGGTGCTAACAGCTTAGCTTCCTCCACTGTAAGGGGGTCAGTGTGTTGCTAACACTAGGGTAGGCCTTCCTCCACTGTACACGGGGGTCGTGTGTGCTAACAGCTTGCTTCCTCCCTGTAACGGGGGTCAGTGTGTGCTACAGCTTAGTTCCTCCACGTAACGGGGTCAGTTGTTGCTAACAGCTTTAGCTTCCTGCCACTGTAACGGGGGTCAGTGTGTTGCTAAAGCTTAGTTCCTCCACTGTAACGGGGGTCAGTGTGTTGCTAACAGCTTAGCTTCTCCCACTGTAACGGGGGGGTGTGTGGTGCCTAACAGGCTTAGGTCTTCTCACTGTAACGGGGGTCAGTGTGTTGTAACAGCTTAGCTTCCTCCACTGTAACGGGGGTCAGTGTGTGCTAACAGCTTAGCTTCCTCCACTGTAAGGGGGGTCGTGTGTGCTAACAGTTAGCTTCCTCACTGTAACGGGGGTCAGTGTGTTGCTAACAGCTTAAGCTTTCTCACTGTAACGGGGGTCAGTGTGTTGCTAACAGTTAGCTTCCTCCACTGTAACGGGGGTCAGTGTGTTTGCTAACAGCTTAGCTTCCTGCCTGAAACGGGGTCAGTTGTGGGTGCTACAGTTGCTTCTCCACTGTAAGGGAGTGTGTTGCTAACAGTTAGGCTTCTCCACTGTAACGGGGTCAGTGTGTGCTAGCTAGCTTTCGCAGTAGGGGCTAGCTTAGCTTCCTCCACTGTAACGGGGTCAGTGTGTGCTAACAGCTTCGCTTCTCCACTGTACCGGGGGTCAGTGTGGTGCTAACGTTAGCTTCCTCATGTACGGGGGTCAGTGTTTGCTAACAGCTTAGCTTCCTCCACTTGTAGAGGGTGGGTCAGTGTGGTTGCTAACAGTTTAGCTTCCTCCATGTAACGGGGGTAGTGTGGTTGCTAACAGCTTTAGGCTTTCCCACTGTAACGGGGGTCAGTGTGGTTGATAACAGCTTAGCTTCTCCGACTGTAACGGGGTCAGTGGTGGTGCTAACAGCTTAGTTCCTCATGTAACGGGGACTCAGTGTGTGCTAACAGCTTAGCTTCCTGCATGTAACGAGGGTAGTGTGTTGCTAACAGCTTATGTTCCTGCACTGTAAGGGGGAGTTCAGTGTGTTTGCTAAAAGCTTACTTCTGCCACTGTAACGGGGGATCAGTGTGTTGCTAACAGCTGAGCTTCCTCCACTGTAGGGGGGTCATGTGGTGCTAACAGCTTGGTTCTCCTGTAACGGGGGGTCAAGTGTGGTGCTAACAGCTTAGTCCTCCACTGTAGAGGGGGGGATCAAGTGGTGTTTGGCTAACAGCTTTTAGCTTCCCTCCACTGTAAACGGGGTATCAGGGTGTTTGGCTAACAGACGTATTCTTCCTCACTGTAACGGGGGTGCAGTGTTTTTTGCTAACAGCTGAGCTTCCTCACTGGTAAGGGGGTCGTGTACTGCTAACAGCTTGAGCTTTCCTCATGTGGGTATGTTGTGCTGGGAGCGGGTAGCTCCTCTGTAACGGGTCAGTGTGGTGGCTAAAGCTTAGCTTCCTATGTAACGGGGATCAAGTGTGGATGCTAACAGCTTTAGCTTTTCCTCCACTGTAACGGGGGATCAGTGTGATGCTAACAGCTTAGCTTCCTCCACTGTCTGACTGCCTCATACTGGGATGGAACCAGTGATCCTCTGCTTCTCAACACACATTACAGTCCTCCTTGACAATGTTGCAATGGGTTGAGTCATGCAAAAGGCACCGATTCCACCGGCTCCATACACAACGTTTCAAGCTAGCTGTGGAGTGAGCTTACAACAACGTGTTTAACTCTGTTATGCAGTATATAGAGAACAGGGAGCCGTTTGGGAATGCAACCTTAAACGAGAAGTTTTCTTTTTTTAAACCAATCCTCTATGTTTGATGTAAATAGAATGATATAGAGGGTCCAGATTTTTTTTTTGTGATTTCACTTGTTTTTGAGAAACTCACCCCAAACAGAAAATCACTTCCTCATCCTCGTTGTTCAGTATAGGGGCCCTGAAAAAAACATGTTCGAAGGCTCCAAATTCACCCAAATAAATAATTTTAGAAACGGCAAAGCTCTCAGTACAGTGACGCAGGTCTTTAGATGTTGTACACATGAAAGTGTGTCATTCGGAACTTCATCCGCAACGTTATACTCCATTTTGTGCGACTCAAACCAGTTTTCCCTTTCCAGTTGTTCCATTCTCCGTGTAGCCTGCTGCTACAGGTAATTGCCTAAAATAGATGAAACACCAGCATAACATGTCTTAAAAGGGCATTGGCCCTCCTCCATGCCGTTTCTAAAAGGACATATGTGGGTGTTTTTGGAGTCTTTGTTCATATTTTTTAGTCAAGTGATTTGCTGTTTGGGGTGAGTTTCTCAAAAACAAGTGAAATCACTAAAAAGGTGTCTGGACCCTTCTATAGCATTCCATTTACATCAAACATTGAGATTTGGTTGTTAAAAAATGTAATGTCTTCTTTAATACTCCAATCCATCTATCCAGAGCAGACTCACTATCCAGAGCAGACTCACTACCCAGAGCAGACTCACTATCCAGAGCAGACTCACTATCCAGAGCACACTCACTATCCAGAGCAGACTCACTATCCAGAGCAGATTCACTATCCAGAGCAGACTCACTATCCAGAGCACACTCACTACCCAGAGCACACTCACTATCCAGAGCACAATCACTATCCAGAGGCAGACTCACCTATCCAGAGCATCACTCACTATCCAGAGCAGATTCACTTATCCAGAAGCAGACTCACTACCAGAGCACACTCACTATCCAGCAGCAACAATCACTATCAAGCAGATTCACTATCCAGAGCAGACTCACTATCCAGAGCACACTCACTACCCAGAGCACACTCAAGCTATCCAGAGCAGATTCACTATCCAGAGCACACTCACTACCGGCAGAGCACACTCACTATGCCAGAGCACAATCACTATGCCAGAGCAGATCACTATCCAGAGCAGACTCACTATCCAGAGCACACTCACTACCCAGAGCACGACGTGCACTATCCGAGTAGCAGCACTCACTATCACAGAGGCAGATTCACTATCAGAGCAGATTCACTATCCAGAGCAGACTCACTATCCAGAGCACGATCACTACCCAGAGCAGACTCACTATCCCAGAGCAGACCACCTATCCAGAGCACACTCACTACCCAGAGCACAGCTCACTATCCAGAGCAGATTCACTATCCAGAGCAGACTCCACTACGCAGAGCCACAACTCACTACCAGAGCACACATCACTATCCAGAGCAGATTCACTATCAGAGCAGACTCACTATTCCAGAGCACACTCACTACCCAGAGCACACTCACTATCCAGAGCAAATTTCACTATCCAGAGCAGATTTCACTATTCCAGAGCAGACTCACTATCCAGAGCAGACTTGCAACTATCCAGAGCACACTCACTATCCAGAGCAACAATCACTATCCAGAGCAGATTCACTATCCAGAGCAGACTCACTATCCAGAGCACACTTCACTACCTCAGAGCAGACTCACTATCCAGAGCAGACTCACTACCCAGAGCACACTCGACTATCCAGAGCAGATTCACTATCCAGAGCAGACTCAGCTATCCAGAGGCAGACTCACTTACCCAGAGTCACAGCTCACTATCCGGAGAGCACCACATATCCAGAGCTAGATCAGCTATCAGAGCAGACTCACTACCCAGAGCACACTCACTACCGCAGAGCAGATCTCACTATCCAGAGCACACTCACTACCCAGACACACTCACTATCCAGAGCCACGTATCACTATCCAGGAGACACTGCACTACCCAGAGCACACTCACTATCAGAGCACACTCACTATCCAGAGCCACACTGCACTACCCAGAGCAGCACTCACTTATCCAGAGCATCACTCAACGTACCGAGACAGATCACTATCCAGAGCCACACTCACTACCCAGAGCACACTCACTACCCAGAGCACACTCACTATCCAGAGCAGACTCACTATCCAGAGCACACTCACTATCCAGAGCACACTCAGCTATCCAGAGCACAACTCACTACCCCAGAGCACACTCACTACCAGAGCACACTGCACTATCCAGGCAGCACTGCACATATCCAGAGCACACTCAGGTAGCCCAGAGACACGTCATCTATGCCAGAAGCACACTCACTATCCAGAGCAGACTCACTACCCAGAGCAGATTCACTATCCAGAGCACAATCACTACCCAGAGCAGATTCACTATCCAGAGCACACTCACTACCCAGAGCACACTCACTACCCAGAGCACACTCACTACCCAGAGCACACTCACTATCCAGAGTAAACAAATTGAGGTAGGTCTATCTGGATCAACTCTGAGCCATTTCTGTCATGCTGCGTACGAAACAGTTATAAGCTCAAACTCTCGTATTGTGGGTTTTGAAGCTCAACATATTTACATCTCTCTGACACTTTCATTCTACCGTTGCACCACATGAAGGGATTTAGAAATAAATTAGGACAATGTTTAAACAATTCAATAAACAACAGATAGTAATATTTAGCTCCTCCGGAAAGACAAGTACTCTAACTGGGTCAGGAAGATATGTAGTTTACTCTTGCACAGTTTACTCTGCAATTAGCATAATAGCTAGCTGAGTTTGTGATTTGTGAGTGGTAGGGGAAGAGTTCTAGGGAAATCCAGCTGTGGAAAGACTATAAACAGGAGGACTACTAGTTATCTCTAAGCCCGAAGGAAATGGTGGTACTGAGAAAGAGAACATTGCTGGTGTGTGTGTTTGTGTCTCACACATACTGGCCTTCACTCCCTAATGATAGGCTGAGTGTATGTGTGTGTGTGTCAGAGATAGCTGTATTCATAACACACACTGGTCTTGGCCATGTTCTGTTATAATCTCCACCCGGCACAGTCAGAAGAGGACTGACCACCCCTCAGAGCCTGGTTCCTCTCTAGGTTTCTTCCTAGGTTTTGGCCTTTCTAGGGAGTTTTTCCCAGCCACCGTGCTTCTACATCTGCATGCTGTTTGCGGGTTTTCGGCTGGGTTTCTGTACAGCACTTTGTAACATCAGCTGATGTAAGAAGAGCTTTATAAATACATTTGATTTGATTGATTGATCGTTGTCAGTCGTAGGAAATACTGGGGACTGAGGTGTCTGAGACATAGTTATGGTATGTTTTGTATAATATGTGTAATGTTGATAGTATGTGTAACCACCAAATCAACCCGACACTGAGCGGAAATGATGCCGCTATCAGACCCTACTGGAGAAACTACTTCGAGAACACTGATGTGCTGATTTACGTCATCGACAGTGCAGACAGAAAAAGATTTGATCAGATGTTATCTCATTTCCCAAATGGTTAAAGGGATAGTGTGAGATTTTGGGCAATTAAGACCTTTTTTCACCATCAGTGTTCTCCAGTAGGGTCTGATCTCCCCCCCCCCCCCATGAACACATAATCTACTTGCCTCTGCAGGTGTGTAGAGCATCCAGGTAGAAGCGAGCGGGACATCTGTCCACACACACTCCGTGTGGTGTTGCTCTGTGTGTGTGACTGTTCTGCGGCAGAAGGGCCTCCTCTGGTTTGAGACACCTCAGACAGTCAGAGGCCAGAGGACCTAGACATCCCCTACAAGACGGATGGCAGACTGCGGAGAGAGAGAGAAAACCACTTTAGTCAGACTTCCCTCACACACACACACACACACACACACACTCACACTCAGACTCACACACACACTCACAACGATAGGTGGTACACTACAGTAGGGGAAATGGTAGGGTGGAGGTGTTAAAAACAAACGACTTCTGAATACATATTTTAGGGATATGTACCGAAATTAACAGAACCATTATTTTTTTGTTCCGTTCCACTGTTCCCGACCTGCAAAATAAAGTTCTGAACCGGTTCGAACCCCTAAAAAGTAATGGTTTACACCGTTCCTTTCTGTTCCTTTTAAAATGTCTGAAATCTGTATTTTTTTTTGTTTTTTTACATAGCTCGACATTAAATGACTTTACCAATCAGTGCGGAGAGAGCAGTTTGCTATGGAGCAGGCAAGCTAGAGTTTACATACACGATGGACAGACACGGGTAGGGAGTGAGAAGAAAGTTAGATGTTGCAGGTGGGGAGAGAGTGAGAGAAGGTGGAGGAGGAGGCTTGACTTGAAGCGCTGGGTATCTCGTTATGAAATGCATTATCTGATTTTTAGGAGTTGTCTTAACGTTGGACCAACAAGCTTGTGAGTGCAGAACGGCACCAGAATGAAAAACACGTCTTACGTTTTTGTCGTTAATAAATCCAACGTTAAACGTGATAACTATAGTATCTGTAACTTGCATTTAAAAAGCTAATTCATTCATTCTCTAATTATAAATCTCTCCCTAATTTCTGAATCACGCTTGTAACATCAGTAGGTTACTGTAGCCTATGCTTCAGAGGGGCAGGTTTCCTATACATACACTGGCAAATATTTTCAGCTGGCAGGCTGACACTGGAATACGTTTCTGTCTACTAAATTACGTAAATGTAAACATCATGTGAATGACAGTGAAGGCTTTGCATAGATGCCTTGTTTTTTGTGGGACAGAAAAAAATGCCAGGAATGTAAAATAACATTATTAACTTCTCTAGGATAGGGGGCAGCATTTTCACGTTTGGATGAAAAGCATACCCAAATTCAACTGCCAGCTACTCATCCCCAGAAGATAAGATATGCATATTGTTAGTAGATTTGGATAGAAAACACTCTGAAGTTTCTAAAACTGTTTGAATCATGTCTGTGAGTATAACATTACTTATTTAGCAGGCGAAACCCCGAGGACAAACCATTCAGAATTTTCTTTTTTGAGGTCACTCTTTTCAATGGATTTTCATTGGGAATACAGATTTCTAATTGACCTTCTTGCAGTTCCTACCGCTTCCACTGGATGTCAACAGTCTTTAGAAATTGGTTGAGGGTTTTTCCTTTGTGTAATGAAGAAGTACGGCCATTTTGAATCAGGGTCACTTGTTGTGTCCTGTTTGTTAGAGGCGCATGACCAGAAGGCTAGCTACAGTTTATTTTAATCCTGTATTGAACACAGATCATCCCATCTTCAATTTTATCGATTATTTACGTAAAAAAATACCTAAAGTTGTATTACAAAAGTAGTTTGAAATGTTTTGGCAAAGTTTACAGGTAACTTTTGAGATATTTTGTAGTCACGTTTCACAATTTGAACCGGTGTTTTTCTGGATCAAACGCGCCAAATAAATGGACATTTTGGATATATATCGACGGAATTAATCGAACAAAAGGACCATTTGTGATGTTATGGGACATATTGGAGTGCCAACAACAGAAGCTCGTCAAAGGTAAGGCATGAATTATATTTTTTACTTCTGCGTTTTGTGTCGCGCCTGCAGGGTTGAAATATGCTTCTCTCTCTGTTTACTATAGTGCTATCCTCAGATAATAGCATTGTTTGCTTTCGCCGAAAAGCCTATTTGAATTCTGACATGTTGGCTGGATTCACAACCAGTGTAGCTTTAATTTGGTATCTTTCATGTGTGATTTAATGAAAGTTTGATTTTTATAGTAATTTATTTTGAATATTGCGCTCTGCATATTCTCTGGCTTTTAGCCAAGTGAGACAGTAGCGTCCCGCCTAAACTCAGATTTTGGGATATAAATATGAACTTTACCGAACAAACATACATGTATTGTGTACATGACGTCCTATGAGTGTCATCTGATGAAGATCATCAAAGGTTAGTGATGAATTTTATCTCTATTTCTGCTTTTTGTTACTCCTCTCTTTGGCTGGAAAAATGGCTGTGTTTTTCTGTAGCTATGTACTGACCTAACATAATCGTTTGGTGTGCTTTCGCCGTAAATCCTTTTTGAAATCAGACATGTTGGCTGGATTCACAACAAGTGTAGCTTTAATTTGGTGTCTTTCATGTGTGATTTCATGAAAGTTTGATTTTTATAGTAATTTATTTGAATTTGGCGCTCTGCATTTTTACTGGCTTTTGGCCAAGTGGGACGTTAGCGTCCCACATATCCCAGAGAAGTTAAGCGGTTCCCATGCTTTCAAATAACGGTTCTGTTCCTGAACAGTATAGATCAACCATGTCATCATGCAACAGACGTCATCAGAGTACTGCCAACACTCGGTTTGTTATTTTTATGATATAGTTTTCATTAAATCGTTTTTAATCATAGCTAAAGTTTCTGTTGCTTCTGATTCCGTGACGCCTTTACGGCTGAGACCGCAAGTTTGTGTCCTGGATTCCTGTTAAGTAGCAGTTAGCTGCTAGCAGATTCCTGTTAAGTAGCAGTTAGCTGCTAGCAGATTCCTTTTAAGTAGCAGTTAGCTGCTAGAATATTCCTGTTAAGGGATCAGGCCCCCTTTTCTCCATTTCCGCCCCTGTTGAGGGATCAGGCCCCTTTTTCTCCAATGACATGCCCAAAGCAAACTGCCTGTAGCTCAGGCCCTGAAGCCAGGATATGCATATTATTGGTACCATTTGAAAGAAAACACTTTGAAGTTTGTAGAAATGTTAAAATAATGTAGGAGAATATAACACAATAGATATGGTAGGTGAAAATCCAAAGAAAAACCAACCAGATTTTTTTTGTTTGAGAGACCATCCTCTTAGAAATGCAAGAGAATTGTAAAATAGCTCCCTGGATGCAATTCATATGGCTTCCTTAGGGTGTCAGCAGTCTATGTTCAAAGTTTCAGGCTTGTAACTTCAAAAACTAATAAGAAATAAGAGTTTTTGTATGAAGACATAGTCTTGAAAATCTGTCATCGCGCGCCATGATGAAGTTGCGCGCCATGATGAAGTTGCGTGCCATGATGAAGTTGCGCACCTGCTAAAATCGGTTTCCTATTGAACATACTTCTTCCGAAAGATATATTATAGGTTGATTACATTTTAGGGTGTCTGAGGAGCAAATACAAACGTATTTTAACTTGTTGAAACAAAGTTTAGGGGTAGATTTTCGGTTCCTTTCTCTGCAATTTGAAGGAGTGGATTACTCAAATCGATGGTGCCAACTATACAGACTTTTTGGGATATAAAAAATGATTTTATCTAACAAAACGACACTACATGTTATCTCTGGGAGCCTTTAGATGAAAAATCAGAGGAAGATTTTCAAAAAGTAAGTGAATATTTAATCTTTATATGTGAATGTATGAAACCTGTGTAAAGCTCGTCGTATGAAGTGCAGCGTGGTACGTGTTCATGATACATTATTTACTCAGAAAACCCAAACAAAACAACAAAAGAATAACGAACGTCACGTTCTGAAGGCTTTTCAGAGCTAACAAATAACAACATCCCACAACCTAAGGTGGCAAAACAGGCTGCCTAAGTATGATTCCCAATCAGAGACAACGATAGACAGCTGTCCCTAATTGAGAACCATACCCGGCCAAAACATAGAAACACAAAACATAGAATGCCCACCCCACATCACACCCTGACCTAACTAGCCAAATAGAGAAATAAAACATCTCTCTAAGGTCAGGGCGTGACAACCTGTGCCGGTAGAAAAAATATTTTAATGTGGGGGCGCCGTCCTCAAACAATCACATGGCATGTTTTCACTGTAATAGCTACTGTAAATTGGACAATGTAGTTAGATTAACAATAATTTAAGCTTTCAGCTGATATAAGACACTTATATGTACCTAAATGTGTAACCGCTATAATAACTGTTAGAATTTATTTGAATTACGCACCCTCCAGTTTGACCGGAAAATGACCCGCTAACGGGACACCGATCCCTAAGAAGTTTTAAGTAGCAGTTACTATATCTGCTAGCAGACTCCTGTTAAGTAGCAGTCAGCTGCTAGCAATGTTAGCCCACCAGTGATTTGATCCACGGCTGGAAATCATTTCCACACAATCAAGACGAAGATAAGGTGGATACGGTGGAAAATGGACAGGAATTTGGCTGCCCTAAATGCACCATGTTCAAGCATCTTTTGGGAAAAGATCCTGTGGCAGTTTGCTCGGCTACGAGAAAAGGAAAACTTGCTTTCTAAGTACACCGACCTTGCTGTAACCCAGGCAAACCTAATCTCAGTTTTAAATGCCTCCAATACCAAAGCTGTCGATGAGTTGGGTGGCGTTGATCTAACTCAATCCAACGGACAGATATTAAGGTCAACTCCTCGGCCCCATGGGAGACTGGACACTCGCAAGGTGTAGGAAATTGGGGAGGCAGTCTGGCCACCTATCTATCTGTGAAGATCTGATCCAGCTATCAAACAGCTATGGGTCTGTCTACAGTCTGTGCACCAACGAAGGTCCAATGTCACCCAGGAGCCCGTGTCCATGACAACAACTCTCTCCTGCCCACGGTTCAGGCCAACTACTCCAATATTGACACCATCGTCACTCACGTAGGTTTTAACGACCTTCGTTTTAGGCGATCTGAAAAAACTGTGGGAGGACTACATAAAATTTTTAAAGACCCTCGCTTGCACAGGGAAGAAAATAATTATCTTTGGCCCCCTCCTGTGCTACTCGCTTCTCTCTTTTTAAAAGAGACGGGATTCACCCTAACACAAGGGATTCCAGGATTTTTTCCTGAAACATTGCAAACTGTTTTAGAGTCAGACAGTGTTTTTTAGTGGTTCAGTTTGTATTGTTATTCTTTAGTTTTTTATCCTCTTATGTTTGTTGTGTAATAAATATTTAAGTTTTTATTTCCATTGTTTGTATTCGTTTTTTCCTGTGAAGCATATTGTGTTGCATTCCACGTATGAAATGTGCTGTATAAATAAAGCTTGGTTCTGATTCTGTTCCCTCTAGTGGTGTGGGGGCTGTGCTTTGGCAAAGTGGGTGGGGTTATATCCTGTCTGTTTGGCCCTGTCCGGGGTTATCATCGGATGGTGTCACTGATATCTCCTGACCCCTCCTGTCTCAGCCTCCAGTATTTATGCTGCAGTATTTTATGTGTCGGGGGGCTAGGGTCAGTCTGTTATATCTGGAGTATTTCTCCTGTTTTATCCGGTGTCCTGTGTGAATTTAAGTATGCTCTCTCTAATTCTCTCTTTCTTTCTTTCTTTCTCTCTCTCTGAGAACCTGAGCCCTAGGACCATGCCTCAGGACTACCTGGCATGACTACTGCTGCTCCAGTTTCAACTGTTCTGCCTGTGGCTATGGAACCCTGACCTGTTCACTGTGATTACTATTATTTGACCATGCTGGTCATTTATGAACATTTGAACATCTTGGCCATGTTCTGTTATAATCTCCACCTGGCACAGCCAGAAGAGGACTGGCCACTCCTCATAGCCTGGTTCCTCTCTAGGTTTCTTCCAAGGTTTTGGCCTTTCTAGGGAGTTTTTCCTAGCCACCGTGCTTCTACACCTGCATTGCTTGCTGTTTGGGGTTTTAGGCTGGGTTTCTGTACAGCACTTTGATATATCAGCTGATGTCAGAAGGGCTTTATGAATACATTTGATTTGATTTTGATTCTGTTCCTGTACAAATGTCCTTATTTTCCGGTGTTCGGTACTGTTCCCTGGACCGGTTCCAAACCCTGAGTGACTTCAGAAAGTATTCACACCCCTGAACTTTTCCCACATTTTGTTGTATTACAGCCTGAATTTAAAATGGATTACATTGAAATTTGTGTCACTTCCCTACCCCATAATGTCAAAGGGGAATCATGTTCTTAGAAAATTTTACACATTTTTAATAAAATGGGAAGCTAAAATGTTTTGAGTCAATAAGTATTCAACCCCTTTGTTATGGCAAGCCTAAATCATTTCAGTAGTAAAAATGTGCTTAACAAGTCACATAATAAGTTGCATGGTCTCACTCTGGGTGCAATAATAGTGTTTATCATTATTTGTGAATGACTACCTCATCTCTGTAACCCCAAACATACAATTATCTTATCAGTCGAGCAGTGAATTTCTAACACAGATTCAACCATAAAGACCAGGGAGGTTTTCCAATGGCTCGCAAAGAAGGGCACCTATTGGTAGATGGGTCAAAATAAACAGCAGACACTGAATCTCCCTTTGAGCCTGTGTTAATTTTTTGTATTTTTTTTAACCAAAACATGATGAAGTTCTATTTTTAGCTGATATGGGAATGAAAACCCAAGGAGCATTATCAAACATAATGTTTAGGATACACTGGTAAGTATATGAATATATATCCAGGGCATATTTTTTTTAAATAAATCTGATTATTGCACATGGAGATGTGGAATGTTAAAAAGGCTAGCTAGCTTGCTATGTTTTTAGCCAGGCTGCCAGCTAGTTATTACTAGCAAGAGAAAGCGACTCTTCCATGCTTTCACAAAATGAAAATACAAAAATAATCGGCCCCTTGTGAATGGGAGTGGGACCGGCGAGGACATCATGTTACCAAAAGGTGTCCCCCTACTCCAAAAATGATTTTAGTATTTTCATTTTTGCAGGCACAAAGCTTGTAGTAACCTTAAGCCCAACTCAAGCCCTAAACCCTAAAACCCTAAACCCTAAACCCCTAAACCCCAAACCCTAAACCGCTAAACCCCTAAACCCCTAAACCCCTAAACCGTAAACCTCTAAACCCTAAACCCCTAAACGCTAAACCTCTAAACCTCTAAACCCTAAACCCCTAAACCCCTAAACCCTAGAGGAAGGCTCTTACTGTGACAGGTCTGATCCTGGTGGTACAGCCCATCTCCGCAGGTCTCCAGACACTGGTCCTGGTGTAGAGACAGTCCCTGGGAACAGAGGGTACACTGGGACACAGAGGGGCCGGAGCAGGACCAGCAGGAGCTGTGACAGGCTGAGAGTGAATAGGTCAGAGGTCAATCACACTGTTGGAGCCAATCAGGAATTTGGCGAGTTTCAACATTATAAAAACGTTGTACGGGCTAGGTTCAAGTTTCAAGTTTTTATTGTAACGTTAAATGTACAGTGAAATGCCTTTCTTGCTATCCAGCATGGTCCTACCCACATTTGTTCATGGTCCTACCCACCATGAACAAAAACCTGATTCACTAAATCAATTAATGCACTGATGAGTTGATTAGTTGAAGCAGGTATGTTAGAGCTGGGCTAGGACATAAGCCTGCCATGAAGACACAAGGGCTATAAACTATGTGCAGGTTTTGGTGCAGCCCAGAACTAATACTGAAACTGTATGAGTATGAGAGGTATTCATGTAAACTGTGTTGAGGAGTTGCTTACCTCTGCAGCGGCCATGGTCGTCTATGTAATGCTGTTCTGGACAGTGGGAAATACATTTCCCATGATGCATAGCAGAGCCCTGGGGGCAGCTCGTGCACTTGGGGTTGTCAGGGTAACAGGTAGCGCAGGACGAATCGCACGCTGTGGGGATGACACACACACAAACACACACATTATTTTTAACCATTTTAAATGTATCTACAATTTAACGTTTCAATAAAGCAGTTTAAATTTACTGCTCAACAGCATATGTGTGAGATATATTCTTTGTCACTTATAAAGGGGCTTTCACACACAAATTGGTTTGGAGCGTTTTTTCCCCCCAACTCTGGTGCGTTTACCCCCTTAGTTGGGTTCCTTTGGACTGGTGTGAGAACTCTATCCGCACTCAGGGGGGCACTGAACAACATGGTACCTTGGTGCGGTTCGCTGCAGGTGAGCAAGCAGTTCAGACCAGACACAGGAAAAGAACCAGAGTGGCGCAGTGTGATTGGTTGTGTGACTGATCACATGCAGCAAAACAGCATCATAACCCGATATGACTGAAACATCCTGTGAGTAGCAGCTCATTTATGGGCTCATCCAATGCAGATTAGTTTAGGGGAGACAGGGGGCTATACCAGGGATATACCAGGGATATACCAGGGATATACCAGGGATATAGACATCTGAATATAGTTTATTCACGTCGCAGTTTCCTCCGGCATGTTGTTGGAAGACCAAAACGAAAGTGAAATGAAGATTGGGACACACAAGTGATGCTTTATAATACTCGTAGATGGATTTAACATGAGTTTTAGTTGGGGTTTGTTTGACATTTGGCTAACATTAATAATATGCATGTCAATCTCTCCTGGCTCAAAGTGGAGGAGAGATTGACTTCATCACTACTTGTATTTGTGAGAGGTATCGACATGTTGAATGCACCTATTCATACCCCACAAGACATGCCACCAGAGGTCTCTTCACAGTCCCCAAGTCCAGAACAGACTATGGGAGGCGCACAGTACTACATAGAGCCATGACTACATGGAACTCTATTCCACATCAAGTAACAGATGCAGCAGTAGAATCAGATAAAAAAAAACAGATAAAAATACACCTTATGGAACAGCCGGGACTGTGAAGCAACACACATACAGACACATGCTTACACACACACATCATAACATACGCACTATATACACACGTACACATCACAGGAGGTTGGTGGCACCTTAATTGGGGAGAACGTGCTCGTGGTAATGACTGGAGCGGAACTAGTGGAATGTAACAAATACATCAAACACATGGTTTCCAGGTGTTTGATGCCATTCCATTTGCATCTGTGAGGAACGACGCTGTGAGACGAGAAGTAGGTACAGGGAGAACATTTAATGAGCAATTGGACATGGAAGAGGACAGGACAGCGTCTGGACAGGGGAATAAATAACGACATCAACGCTAACACAGGGAACGAACGGGGAAGTATACAGAGATAGGGAAGGCAATCAACAAAGGGAAGGAGTCGAGGTGAGTCCAATGAGCGCTACTGTGTGTAATGATGGTGACAGGTGTGCGTAATGAAGGGCAGCCTGGCGCCCTCGAAGGCGCCAGAGAGGGAGAGCAGGGGCAGGTGTGACAGCGCCGTTCCAGGCATTATCCGCTTAGCAGACTCCTGTGGTACACCTGGATGTTGTATTGTAGATACAGTACGCGGTAGTAGAGGCCTGAAGAAACACACATTAATGTGTTGTGAATGTGTTCTAATGTTATTAAAATTGTAGAACTGCCTTAATTTTGAAGGACCCCAGGAAGAGTAGCTGCTGCCTTAGCAGGAACTAATGGGGATCCATAATAAACCCCAGGATGAGTAGCTGCTGCCTTGGCAGGAACTAATGGGGATCCATAATAAACCCCCAGGAAGAGTAGCTGCTGCCTTGGCAGGAACTAAATGGGGATCCATAATAAACCCCAGGAAGAGTAGCCGCTGCCTTGGCAGGAAATAATGGGGATCCATAATAAATACAAAGACAAATGTGAAACCAAGCAGACCAAATGAAACAAATTCAATGTAACAAATAATCAAACTCTTATTGGACTTCAGCTCAAAACTATGTGTGAAAACGCCCAAAGTCAAACATACCTTTAGTATTAAACTACCTCAACAAAAGATTGCTTTACATGTATGTTAATAAGCCCATGCCAAAGAATCAATTCGTAATTCAAAATACCAATGTATTCAAACAAGCCCCTTAACTCCTGTCTCCCACAAAGATATTGACTCAATCCAATCCCTTTCCTGCACGTTGCTTAGCTTGAGGGGGAAAGAAAAGTACCCATTAAAACTTCTTCTTAATAGGGGGCGCCATTTCCACTTTGTGAAAAAATAGTGCGGCCTCGTACTCTGTTCTAGATCATATGATATGCATATTATTATTACTATTGGATAGAAAACACTCTGAAGTTTCTAAACTGTTTGAATTATATCTGTGAGTAAAACAGAACTCATTTGGCAGGCAAACTTCCAAACAGGAAGTGAAAATTCTGAAATGGGTCTCTGTGAAGAGCTGCTCCTATTCAATTGCCTTGTATTTATGGATATGTATGCACTTCATACGCCTTCCACTAGATGTCAACAGGCAGTAGAACGTTGAATGAGGTGTCTAGCCTGATGTGACAGGTCAGCCATATTGGCAGTATTTTGCTGCGCACCTGGGAGCACCATATCGTTTTCTGCAATGCCTTACGTAGACACGAAGAAATGCTCCGTCTGGGACGTTATTGGATACATACGAGAAAAACATCCTAAAGATGGATTTTCAACTGAGTTTGACCAGTTTATTCGACTTTTATTATGACTTTTGGAATTTTTCATTCCATGCGTCAAACTTTCATGGACACGTGAGCTACACCATGCTAGCCAAAGTTGCCAATTCGATAGAAGAAATGGACATTCTAAAACAAAACAACGATTTATTGTGGAACTAGGACTCCTGGCACTGCATTCTGATGAAAGTTCATCAAAGGTAAGAGAATATTTATGATGTTATTTCGTATTTTTGTTGAATATGTTGACTCCAACATGCTGGAGAATGGCTGAGCGCTGCTTTTTACTAGTTATTTTTTTTAAATCTAACACAGCGATTGTATTAAGAACCAGTGTATCTTTAATTATATGTCCAACATGTATTTTTCAGCAAAGTTTATGATGAGTTTTTCTGTTAGATTACGTGACTCTCCAAAATTTCTGCGGACAATTTGAAACATTTGTGCGCCATGTTCACAATGTAAAACCAGGATTTGTAGCTATAAATATGCACATTTTCGAACAAAACATAAATGTATTGTATAAAATGATGTTATAAGACTGTCATCTGATGAAGTTGTTCAAAGGTTAGTGATTCATTTTATCTCTATTTGTGGGTTTTGTGAAAGCTATATTTGCGGTGAAAAAATGGCATTGTGTTTTGGGCTATTGTGGTGAGCTAACATAAATATATGTTGTGATTTCGCTGTTAAACATTTGAAAAATCGGACATGTTGGCTGGATTCACAAGATGTTTATCTTTCATTTGCTGTACAACATGTACTTTTCATAAAAGTTTTATGATGAGTATTTCTGTATTTCACGTTGCTCTCTGTAATTATTCTGGCTGTTTTGGTGCCATTTGTGACTATGGCTGCAATGTAAAACCAGGATTTATAGCTATAAATATGCACATTTTCGAACAAAACATAAATGTATTGTATAACATGATGTCATAAGACTGTCATCTGATGAAGTTGTTCAAAGGTTAGTGATTCATTTTATCTCTATTTGTGGGTTTTGTGAAAGCTATCTTTGCGGTGAAAAAATGGCGTTGTGTGTTGCGCTATTGTGGTGAGCTAACATAAATATATGTTGTGTTTTCGCTGTAAAACATTTTAAAAATCGGACACGTTGGCTGGATTCACAAGATGTTTATCTTTCATTTGCTGTATTGGACTTGTGATTTCATGAAATTATATTATATGATATTCCCTGTGGCGCTAGGCTAGGCTATGCTAGTCAGCGTTTCTGATGAGGAGGATCCCGGATCCGGGAGGGTGATTAATCTCCATGTTGCTATAGCTACTATAATAGACTTAGTTAGGTTATATCTCCATGTTGCTATAGCTACTATAATAGACTTAGTTAGGATATATCTCCATGTTGCTATAGCTACTATAATAGATTAGTTAGGTTATATCTCCATGTTGCTATAGCTACTTAATAGTCTTAGGTGTATATCTCCATGTTGCTATAGCTACTATAATAGCTTATAGGTTATAACTCCATGGTGCTATAGCTACTATAATAGTCTAGTAGGTTATATCTCCATGTTGCTATAGCTATACTATAATAGTCTTAGGTTATATCTCCATGTTCTATAGATCCTTCAGAAACTATGAAGAGAATGGCCTTCACAACGGTGGATAACTCCCTCACTATGTCCCCCAAATGGGCACCCTACATTATATATATATTCCCTCATCCCCCATGGGCCCTGGTTTAAAATTGAGTGCACTAAATAGGGAATAGGGGCCCTGGTTAAAATGAGTGCACTAAATAGGGAATAGGGGCCCTGGTTAAAATGAGTGCACTAAATTGGGAATAGGGTGCCATTTGGGACACAAGTCCTCACTCAGCTCAAGGTCTAGAAGGGATTTATTTTTGCTGAGTTCTACCACTCTTTTCCATCTTTTTCTTTCAAATGAGAAACAATTGATATTCATGTGGTTTATTTAAGGAGACGTGGATCCTCGTTAAGATTGCAATAAGGTATAATTAAAAACAGTTTGTTTTGTTTTGGTTGTAATAAACAGTGTGAGGAGTGCTGACTAGCCACTTTACTCATGTGGGGGAGGCTGACTACGCTCTGGTGGGTTACAGAGAAGAAAAGCGAAGTGAACAAAAACATCCTCTCTAGTTGACTTCATATGAAAACTCTATCTGGTACACACTAAGCCAGGGATGGGCAACCTTGATAGGGGTGGGGGTCACAAAAAGAAAATAGAACTCATCATGAGGAGCCGCAGTGGCTCGTGGGTCTGGGGTACCATCGTCAATACCTCGCCACACTAAGAGCATCTTAGCAACTCCCCTCGTGACAGAGAGAAGAATAAAACCTGTTTTAAAGTGCAGTTAGCCATCCCTGCACTGAACCTTATAAAACACAAACTGTAATAGTAATTTTCCTTGCGGTCAAACATGATGCACCTACATTTATTGGGAAAAACAAGTCTTTGACAAATACATTCCAGTGAGATATTATAATTTTGTGTCACCTCTACAAAAAAACAAAGATGAGGAAAAATGGCTTTAAGAGTCGTTTTAAGAACAGTAACTACAGAATTCAAATAACTCAATGTGGCCGCGGGTCAACTCACCACGGAACGTTGTCCTAAACCAATGGCAGTGTCAGCTGCAGTTATGCTCACCATAACATGTTCTAGTCATTCTAGAACATTCAGGTAGTCTAGTGAGGTAGTCTAGTGGTTAGACCGTTGGACTAGTAACCGGAAGGTTGCTGGATGGAATCCCCGAGCTGACACGGTAAAAATCTGTTGTTCTGCCCCTGAGCAAGGCAGTTAACCCACTGTTCCCTGAGTGCTGTGGATGTCGATTAAGGCAGCCAACCGCACCTCTCTGATTCAGAGGGGTTGGGTTAAATGTGGAAGACACATTTCAGTTGAATACATTCAGTTGGACAACTGACTAGGTATCTCCTTTTCCCTGGTACTGGTGTAAAAAGTCATTTCAATGGAGATTCTCAATTGACTTGTTTTTTAAATGTTTTTTTTGTTGTTCTAAGACGAGGCTTAATCTGTGTCTGGGAAACCATCCCAATGGATTCTGTGCTCACCATAACAGGTTCCTTGTTGTGTGTAGTAGCCTTGGTCACAGTCTGGGACACAGAGTCCATCTCTGAGGAGGTGAGACGGGTCAGAAACACCACAAACAGTCCTGCTGGCTTCGGCCCTGAGCACACTGAACAGGATGCATGGCAACCTGGGGAGAGATAGAGAGAAAAAATAAGCGAGAAAGGGGGGGTGAGAGAGAGAGAGTGAGAGAGAGTCAGAGAGAGGGAGGGAGAGAGAGAGAGAGAGAGAGATGAAGAGCGAGAGCGAGAGCTGAGAGAGAGAGAGAGAGAGAGGGAGAGAGCGAGGAGGGAGGGAGGAAGAGAGAGAGGAGAGAGCGGGAGAGAGTTGAGAAGAGAGAGAGAGTGAGAGAGAGAGAAAGAAAGAAGAAAAGAGAGAGAGACAGAGAGAGAGAGAGAAAGGAGAGAGAAGAGAAAAGAAGAGAAGAGGAGAGACAGAGAGAGGAGGAGAGAGAGCAAGAGAGGAAAATTATAAAATATGGAGGAGATCATCCACTGGATTTCTACTGTAGGATATACTGTAGGATCTACTGTATGGATCTACTGTAGGGTATTACTGTAGTAATACTGTAGGATCTATGTAGGATATACGGTAGGATATACGGTAGGGTATACTGTAGGGTCTTACTGTAGGGTCTACTGTAGGATATATGTAGGTTACTGTAGGATATACTGTAGGGTCTACTGTAGGATCTATTGTAGGATATACTGTAGGTATCTGTAGTTATACTGTTAGGATCTACTGTAGGATCTACTGTGGGATCTACTGTAGGTCTACTGTAGGGTCTACTGTAGGATATACTGTAGGATCTACTGTAGAGAATATACTGTTAGGGATCTACTGTAAGGATTACTGATAGAATCTTAATTAAGGTCTACGATAGGTCTACTGTAAGGCATCTAACTGATAAGAGGTTTATACAAGTTAGGGATCTACGATAGGATTTAACGTAGGGTGATATACTGTAGGATATACTGTAGGATATACTGTAGGGTATACTGTAGGGTCTACTGTAGGGTATACTGCAGGGTATACTGTACATTCAGCATCTAAAGGGTTAATCAATACCTGCCCCTAACTCAGTGGATATACTGTAGGATATACTGTAGGATATACTGCACAAACTTTCCAAACTTCTTTCTTTCTCTCTCAGAGGACCTGAGCCCTCAGACCATGCCTCAGGACTACCTGGCCCGATGACTCCTTGTTGTCCCCCATCCACCTGGTCGTGCTGCTGCTCCAGTTTCAACTGTTCTGCCTGCGGCTATGGTGTCCTGACCTGTTCACTGGACTTGCTACCTGTCCCAGACCTGCTGTTAAAATCATTCCACGAAGGGACAAGTGGCTGCTGGTTTTCGCTCCTCCCTTGTACTTGATTGATGAATTAAGGTCACTAATTAGTTAGGATATCACCTCACCTGGTTGTCTAGGTCAAAAACCCACAGACACTCGGCCCTTTGTGGAATGAGTTTGACACCCCTGATCTAAAGTGTTAATTATAATCCATAGAATCATACACATTTTCTGTTGCTGCAGGATTCTTTTCCTGCTGTCGCAAACTGGCTCAAATTTAGACCCTACATCTGTAGGCAGAACCTCTGTCTGGATGGTGAACCAAACCAGGAAGAGAAACAAAACCTCTGTCTGGATGGTGAACCAAACCAGGAAGAGAAACAGAACCTCTGTCTGGATGGTGAACCAAACCAGGAAGAGAAACAGAACCTCTCTCTGGATGGTGAACCAAACCAGGAAGAGAAACAGAACCTCTCTCTGGATGGTGAACCAAACCAGGAGGTGAACAGAACCAGAGCTCACTTACTGGGGGTGTGTGTGTGCAAGCAAGCTTATTAAACTATGTGAATATTTATGTGTGACTATAAATCTTTGTATGTGAATGTGTTTAGCATTGTAAGGGGTAAGTCCTTGGCTGTGACCCCACCCTCAGATTTCCAATTCACACACTTGTAAAAAAAAAAAAAAAAAAAGGTACGGCCAAGGAACAGATGTGATGACGATCATCATGCTGTACTAGTCATTACTAACGACAGAAAAGATAGTGTTTGGTTTTTATTGAGCTAGTAGTTAGAAGTATTTAGTCATGCCATGTGAAATAGGCCTCTAGGTGTGAAATCTATTGTTAAAGAGGGCGTGAGAGTAACAGGCCTGTTTCATGTCGAGTCTTACGATTAGTTACGGGTTTGATCATTTCAAAAACAGAAATAAAAAACATTACTTTTAAGCAATTGCATGTGGCAGGTACCCACTGACTTCACTACATTGTTTTCATTCTATCCAACAGCTGCATTGGAGCAGAGACACTGGTCTAATTACTTGTTTCTATTATCTGACAGCTGCATGTGATGCAGGAACACTGTACTCACTACATGTGTTCTATTATCCAGGAACAGCTGCATGTGATGCAGAACACTGACTCACTACATTGTTCCTATTAGATCCAGTACACTGCATGTGAGCAGGACATCATGACTCATACATTTTCATAATCCAGACAGAATGCATGTGGAGCAGGGAACCTACTGGACTCACCTGCATTTCTAGTTATCCAGACAGTGCAGTTGAGCTGAGGAACATGTACCACATATGTGTTCTAACTTTTATCTAGACTAGTTGCCAATGTGGAGCAGGTAACACTGAACCCACTATCATTGTTTCTTATTATTCAGACACTGCATGGTGAAGCTGAGGAACCTTACTGCCAGTACATTGTTCTTATTAATTCCTGACAGCTGCATTGGAGTAGAACCACTGACTCACACTGAGTTGTTTCTATTATCTTAGACAGCTGCATTGTGGGACAGGACCGCACTGACTCACTTATTGTTCTATATCCAACCGCTTGCATGTTGGACAGGAACCACTGACTTCACTGATGTTGTTTCTTAGGTTATCCAACTCTGCATGTGGCAGTGGAATCATGACTACCTATCTAGTTGTTCTATTTATCAGACAGCTGATGTGGACAGGAAACGCACTGACGTCACTTACAGTTGTTCCTATATCCATCATTGCTGCATGTGAGTCAGAACCCTTACTCACTATCATTGTTTTATTATCCAGACAGCTGCATGTTGGAGCGCGACCCCTGACTCATACATTGTTCTATTTACAGACGTCTGCACATGTGGAGCGAAAACCTGATCTAATTTTCTAGGTTATCAACATGGTCTTGCAAGTGGTGGAGTCAGTGAACACTGACCACTACATGTCTCTATTTATCTAGACAGCTTGCAGTGACAGGAACATGACTCACTACATTGTTCTTATTATCCAGACAGTTGGCATGTGGAGCAGGAACGCATCTTGATCACTACATTGTTCTATTATCCAGACAGCTCATGTGGAGCAGACCACTGATGTCCTGCATTGTTCTATAGCTCAAGACATGCTGCTATGTGGAGCAGGAATCTACTGACTACTAAATTTTTCTATTATCGCAACAGTGGCATGTGGAGACTGACTCACTACATTGTTCTATTATCCAGACAGCTGCATGTGGAGCAGGAACCACTGACTCACTACATTGTTCTATTATCCAGACAGCTGCATGCGGAGCAGGAACCACTGACTCACTACATTGTTCTATAATCCAGACAGCTGCTGGTCACTCTGAACTGATTAGTACAGCTCATGAGGACTCCTAAATATCTGTTGACTCTAGTGGACTCTTATGTCTTAAAGACACTTTTATTTGTACCTGTGAGAGTAAAAAAGAGTCAAATGTCTCTTCACAGCACTTTAGAACCAATTTTCTACTCTGAGATGCTTTAGTGGATACAGGCCCAGTCCTCCACTCAGTCTTTGTCCATCCAGCCAGCCTGCAGAGAACTCTTTACTTACAAAGCCTCATCTAAGGAAATAATTGAAGCTGATGAAAAATGTATCACCACATTGAAGAAAAAACAAGATTATATTTTGGGTTCTCGTGGAGTGTGACAGTTTAACTAAACTCATGAGGCATTTATACGTTATATTCTTGATGAATCAATGGATATACAGGACCAGACAAAAGTTTGGATACACCTACTCATTCAAGGGTTTTTCTTTATTTTTACTATTTTCTACATTGTAGAATAATAGTGAAGACATCAAAACTATGTAATAACACATATGGAATCATGTAGTAACCAAAAAAGTGTAAACAAATCAAAATATATATTTTTTATTACTATCCCCAAGGTTTGGAAGGAGGCCCATGTACTCCCCCTAACCTGACGATTATATCTACTATCCCCAAGGTTTGGGAGGCCCATGTACTCCCCCTAACCTGACGATTATATCTACTATCCCCAAGGTTTGGAAGGAGGCCCATGTACTCCCCCTAACCTGACCATTATATCTATTATCCCCAAGGTTTGGGAGGAGGCCCATGTACTCTACCTTCACAAAGGTGGTGACTCTTGTGACCTAAATAATTATAGGCCTATTTCTAAACTATTTCTTGCCTAGCTAAAATATAAGAATCATTGATTAATTCTCAACTATGGACTTTGAAATGTATTCTAAATGTACATCAGTTGGGTTTTATACCAGGTTATAGCTCTATCTCTGCTGCATCCTTACTTATAAATGATGTGGTTAACTGTATGGATAAAAGACAACATTGTGCTGCCCTCTTCATTGACCTGTCAAAGGCTTTCAATACTGTTGATCACTCACTGCTAATTCAGAGCCTTGCCTCAATTGACCTAGACCAGGCTGTGTGTAAACTGGTTTAAAAATGACTTGAAAGATACAACTCTGCTGAACACTACTGTATCTACTGATGTGGTTAAATCAGGTTTCCTGTATATTACGAAAGGTGTCCCGCAGGGGTCGATTCTGGGTCCTCTATTTTTTACTGTTTACGTTAACAATATCTAATATCTGTAAAACAAATGTAACCTGCACTTGTATGCCGATGATACTGTTGTGTATACTGTCGCCCCCACGGTTGACCAGGCTCTATCTGATCTACAGTCTGCCTTCATTGTATTACAAAAACATTTCATTGACCTGAATATAGTACTGAATGCAGGTAAAACTAAGTATATGTTGTTCTCTATAGGGCGGATAAAAATAACTCTGATGATTTAAGCATATGTACATTGGATGGTGTCCTTATTGATCGTGTCCCTGCTTACAAATATCTGGGCATCTGGATAGATGAAAAGCTGTCTTTTAAAAAAGCATATTGATGAGTTAATTAAAAATCTGAGAATAAAAATGGGCTTCTTCTATAGAAATAGGTCAGGCCTCTCACTAAGTACTAGAAGGAGAGGAGAAGAGGTGAGGGGAGAAGAGGGGATGTGGAGAGGATGAGAGGAGAAGAGGTGAAAGGAGAAGAGAGGAGAATAGATGATGAGGAGAGGATGAGAGGAGAAGAGGTGAGAGGAGAGGAGAAGAGGGGATGATGAGAGGAGAGGAGAAGAGGGGATA
>NW_019943816.1:102416-112105 GCF_002910315.2 Salvelinus sp. IW2-2015
CCAGAGGCATCTGAGAGGGTACCCCTCCATGGGGAGGGTTAGGGGGGGTCCGGGGTCATAACAACCCTTACAAAAACTTTACACAAAAAAACAAACACCCTCCCCTCCTCTCTCTCTCTTTCTTCAGCACCCCACACCAATACTAAACACCCGACCCAATTCTGACGCCCTCACTATGGCATGCAGGCACAGCTATGGCATGTGTGCCTGGCGCAGTGGCGTATTAGCCTCTTGCCACGGGAAATGCAGCAAACCCCGTACCTCAGCCCCCATGAGTGGTCAGGCACGGCGTGGGCTGATGATGTAGGACTGATCTACTGGCGTGGTGAGGGACGGAGAGCAGCGCCACTGGGCCTTGTGCCGTATGGATGCTGAGAGATTTATTCTGAATGGATCTTTGGCTAAAGACGAGTAAGTACAGTAAGAAAGAACATTGAGTTGTTATTTTACCTGAAATGCACAAGGACCTCTACTCCGACAATTAATCCACACATAAAACGGTCAACCGAATCGTTTCTAGTCATCTCTCCTCCTTCCAGGATTTTTCATCTTTGAACATATATGGTGATCGCATCTAAACTTTCATTGTATTACCACGACAACCGGCAAGAAAGTTCGTCTTTCAATCACCCACGTGGGTATGACCAATGACGAGATGGCACGTGGGTACCTGCTTCTATAAACCAATGAGGAAATGGGAGAGGCAGGACTTTCAGCGCGATCTGCGTCAGAAATAGGAATGACTTCTATTTTAGCGCTTGGCGTCGCAGACGCTCGTTGGCGTGCGCGAGCAGTGTGGGTGCAATAATTGAATAACATGGATTTCTACATTTATTTTGCGACGCTCGCGCACGCGACATGTCCGGTCTGGTCAGCATGTCAGTCCTCCCTAGAGGATGCATGTGATTGGAAAAAGCACCAGCCTAAACCACTCTAATGGGCTCCTGAGAAGCTGTGTTCCTTTGGGAACGTGGTGTGGAGGGAGAAAATTGCCATCTCCTGGTCATGTTCATTAAGGTGGGAAATTGAACTACAGTCTGGAGTTAGACTGGTAATTACTGGGAGAGGTCCAGTCTGGAGTTAGACTGGTAATTACTGGGAGAGATCCAGTCTGGAGTTAGACTGGTAATTAAATCAAATCAAATCAAATCAAATTGTATTAGTCACATACACATGGTTAGCAGATGTTAATGCGAGTGTAGCGAAATGCTTGTGCTTCTAGTTCCGACAATGCAGTAATAACAACAAGTAATCTAACCTAACAATTCCACAACTACTACCTTATACACACAAGTGTAAAGGGATAAAGAATATGTACATAAAGATATATGAATGAGTGATGGTACAGAACGGCACACGCATCAGGCAAGCATGCAGCAGCTAGATGGTAATAGAGTACGGCGTAACATATACGATATGAGAAATGCAGCTACTGTAGGGTATGTAAACAGTAAAGTGCCCATAGTTTAAAGTGCGCTAGTGGTACATGTATTACATCAAAAGATGGGCAAGATGCAGATAAAGATGAATATAGAGTAACAGTATTACATACTGAGATGGCGTAAAGAGGTGTTAACAAGTATCATTAAGTCCCGGTCATTGTTCTAAACAGTGCGCTAGTGGTACAATTTTTACATAATTTCCATCAAATTTCCCCATTTTTTAAATGCGGCTGCGAGTGACGTCAAAGTTATGTTGGCAGCGCCGCTAAAGGGTAAGTGCGATGCGTTTTAACAGTCTGCTGAATGCCTTGAGATAGAAAAGCTGTTTTTAAACAGTCTACTCAAGGTCCCTCTTGGTGCAAAATGCCACCTGCTACTGACCTCGCCTTCTGCATGAGTAAGCGGCGGTGAACAGCAGTGCCGCCATTGGGGTGGTTGTGTCCTTGATCGATCTTATATGGCCTTCCTGTGACACTTCGGGATGGTGTAGTGTCCTGGAGGCAGCTAGTTTGCCCCCTGGTGCACTGCGATTCTGCCAGCACCTCACTACCCTTCTGAGAGCCTTACGCATTGTGGCCGAGCAGTTGCACGTAAGCCAGGCGCGTTGATTACAAGACCCACAGGCATGCCTGCTCGATTGTGCATCTGTATAGGAAGTTTGTGGATTGCGTTTGGTTGACAAGCCCGAATTTCTTCAAGCCTCCCTGAAGGTTGAAGAGGACCGCCTAGCTGCGCCTTTCTCACAACGCTCATGTCTGTGTGCGTGGACCAATTCAAGTTTGTCCTCGATGCGTACACCGAGGAAACATCTAAAACTTTCCACCCTCTCATCGACTACTGAACCCGTCGATGTGTGATAGGGGCCAAGTGGCTCCCTCTGCTGTTTCCTGAAAGCTCCACAATCATCTCCTTTGTTTTGTTGTACGAACTTTGAGTGTGAGGTTATTTCCATGCACAACCACACTCCGAGGGCCCTCAACCTACCCTCCCTGGTAGGCCGTCTCGTCTTGTTGGTAATGCAAACGCCTACCACTGCTAGTAGTTCAGATCCGCAAACTTGCATGATGCATTTGGACGAGCGTTGCCATGGCCAAACGCAGTCAGATGGAGATAAAACAAGGCGCGACTACAGGAGAGGGCTCAGAACGCCACCCTGTGTGGCGGCCCCAGTGGCTTGAGGATCAGCCGAATGGTGAGAGATGGTAGCTTACCTTACCGCTCACACACACCTAAGCGGGAGCGGCCCGTCAGGAAACAGTCCAGCGACCCCCAGATTGCCACAGAAGGCGGCGGTCGAGACCCAGCAAGGTCTCGAGCGTTGATTGCACGAGTTTGGAGCCGCGTACTATGGTGAATTAAAATGCTGAGCTGTAATCGAAATGAACAGCATTCTCACATAGTTAATTCCTCTTGTCCAGAATCGGTCTAGGGGCAGTGTGCCCAGCTGTCCAGGTTGCCGATTGCGCGTCCGCTCTGTGGACCTATCTGTGTCAGGTAAAGCAAATTGACGTGATGGTCTAGAGGTGTTCCGGTATAAGGCGTGGAAAGCTGATATGGTCCTTAGAACTAGCGCTTCTCAAAGCACTGCATTGATGACGGACAGTGAGTGGCTCCCACGGGGCGGTAGCTCGTTCTAGCCACTCAGTTACCTTCACCCGCTTTCTTAGGGCAACAGAACAATGGGCCCTCTTGAAGCAATCGTGGGAACAAAGGCAGACGTGGACGAATTAAGGCTAAGTTGATTGAATATGTCCGGTAAACACACCAGCCCCAGCTAGGTTACTGCCGGATCGCTCGTGACCGGACGCCGGCTGGGCAAGATGCCGTCTGGGCTGCAGCCTTGCGAGCGGAGAGTAGTAACACGTTTAAAAAATGTTTCCCTAACTGCATCCTCCCGCGCTTGCAAGTCGACGGAGCAGGTCCTCGCCAGTATTTGTGCGATAGCGGTGCCGATCCAATCGGCTCCACTTCGGTCCAAATTGTCCTTCAAAGCGGGCAAAAACAAAGCTTATTTCCTGCTAAGCCCTGTCTGGCAGAGCAAGACATCCTACTACGGCTTGTACAATCCAGCTTAGCTGGGCGAGCTGGTTTTCTTTTTAATAATCGCTGATCACAGAACTGAAGTAGATCCACTTTAAATGCCTACATGAACACATCCTTACTTGTGTCACTAGCCGGAACGAACTTAAAGCGACCTCTATATTTGTCTCCTTGCTTATAACTAGGACTCCTAGCCGTTGCATTATAGCCTCTTTCAGGACCGCCTGCGAATAGCTACACTGTTTGCTGTATTTCAGCGTTCCTTCCCGTCACCATTGCCCTGCCAGTTAAAACAGTGGTTCGCGCCTTTCTCAGTTTTCACCAGCGAATGCTGCCGTTCAATCCGACACCGCGCAAACTTCTGTCTTGGAAAATTGTTTTAATCGAAATTAAGCTTGTGGGTTCACGACATCGTCAATGCCTTCCCTAATGAACTCGCTCACCGAATCAGCCATATTCGCTCCATTGCTTGTTGCCTTGGACCGGCCAATGCGTGAACATATTCCAATCCGTAGTATCGCAAGCACGTCCTTGAACGCGTGGAATCAGATTGTCGGGACACCAGCCGTTGAACCAGAACACGAGAGCCGGAGGCTTCCTCTGGTTTTGAGTTTCTGTTTGTAGGCTTGGAATCAACAAAATGGCCAGTCTGTGGTCCAGCTTTTCCGACAAGCAAGGCGCGGCACGGGAGAGGGCCTTACTATGCGTCGCGAAGTTTGAGTATAACAATGATCCAGGTTTACCAGCCACTAGGTAGCACAATCGATATGCCTTGATAGAATTTTAGGTGTACCGCCTTTTGTTTTTAGATTAACCTTGTTCAAAAATCCCAGCTACGATCGAAGCGCAAAAGCCTTCTAGGTCCGAATGCCCTCCGCTGCGTTCCAGTTTACAAAGAGTCAGATTAATAAGTTCGTTCTTCTAGAAGGCGCGCATCGCAATATGCCGTGCGCCTCCCTCTTGCGGGGCAAAAATCAATACGGCTGAATGATTCCATCCATCGAGACGAATTCGCGCCTTGGCTTAGATAAATCGTCGTAGTTTACCCTGTCGGACCTCACTCCTTGATTGTAGAGAAGTTTCTACATTTCAGATTCCCTGTTGATACACCCAGCAATTACTTTGTAATTTTTAATTCACTGTGTTTTGTTATAGATGGATCGACACCACGTCTCGTTAATCATAAGGACCATACCCCCCCCCGCTCACCTCTTTTCCACTTACACAAGAAAAGATGCCGCTTTGGCCGTTTACTGTGCGAGCGCGCCGTTATGCACAGCTGAGAGACACAACTCAGCTGGCCCTGCACCGCACTCCCATTACGACGTCTCTTGTAGTTAGCCATCTTTCCGTGATACAGAGAGCACGTTTCCTGTAAACTGCAATCGCCACTTTATCAGTGTCCTCTTGCTAATAGGGACATCTACACCTTACCGTCTAGTGCATGTGACTCGCGTCAACCAATGGTACACAATCAAAAACAACAATACCAATTGTCAAGCAGCGACTGTGAAGTATTCCAAAATTGTGTCGTATTGAATGTAGCTAAACCCTGAAATCGCACATTTGACCTTCATAGCTAGGGAGAAAGATGGAGCCGCCGCATGTGCCCCGTCTCCGCAAGGCCCTGACCAACAGACCGCTACGTTTGCCCCTTTACCCGAGCTCGCCCAATCAAGAAGGTCCACCCGGCTGGATCAATCCATGCTATGCAAAGTGGAAAGCAAAAACCCACTGGATCCGTTTCGGGAAAGGTCATCATTCCTGGTCTGGTGTTATAACGATGGTGACGTGACGTTAATCGTATATTCAGTAGTTCCCCTCCCGGACTGTAGTAATGAAACCTAAGCATTACCTGGGGGCTACCGCACTTGTAAGAAATAAACACATAAAAAAACGAAAAATACTTGCCCATATTTCGCCAAGCGCAACGCGAAGGCAGCGCGGCCATCCATCGGGTCTAACGGCCATTTTACTAAGTATCTGAACACCATGGTCTAAAGTCTCTGAAGCCTTCATGATACTGGGTCCGTTTAATTTACTCATGGGAGTGATTTAAACCATTTGTTCATTGGAACGTTTTAGTACAACCTTCGGTAATTTAACGGTGTGGTAGAAGTAGATTTCCATCTTAAGGGTAAAAGTTAGTAAACTAGTGTTACTCATACTGGGAGAGTGGAATATCCCTAGCCTTGAAAGTTAGTATCTCTTGAAGTAAAAACTACTGGCGAGAGATCCAGTCTGGAGTTAACTGGTACTATGTCACAGGGAGAGGTCCAGTCTGGATTAGACTGGTTAAAAACTACGGGAGAGAGGGGGCTCCAAGTCTGGATGTTAAAGAACTCGGGTCCCTGAATTTTAAGACCTACCGTTCGAACACACAGAGGGTCCAGTCTTGAGTTAGACTGAGAAAGTATTACGTAAAGTCCGAGAGGTCCAGTCGCGAGTAATAAGACTGCGTGAAATTACTGGGCAAGGTCCAGTCATGGCACGTATAGACCTACGGTAATTAGCTGGTAGAGCGGATCCAGCCTCTCATGGGAGGTGTATAGCAGAAAAAGTAAAAAATACTTGAGGTGAATTTAACTGCTGTGATGAGTGTCACAGAATATCTGGGAGTTAGATGTACACAATGAGTAAACTCTGAAAAGAACAATCCAGTCAATCTGGAAATTTTTAAAATTAGGTATCTGGTAAACACTGGAGAGGTCCAGTCAACGGAGTGAAATAGGAGGATCTAGTTTAGAATTAAACTGGGAGCGTTAGGTCCATCTTTGAGTTTAGCGATGCCAATTAACTACTGGGATGCAGATCCACGTCTGGAAATGAACAAAGTGTGAGACCTGGTAATATAAAGGAAGGTCCAGATTCTAAAGGAGAAGTAATGAAAACAACCTCTGTCAAGTGAACGCCGAAGAGCAGGATCTCTATGTCTGTGAAGTTGGTATGACTCGTAACTACTGAAGAGTAGGTCCACAGTTCCCTGGAACTAAGTAGTGAGCGTGGCGCGGTAATAGTTAAACTGGCAAGAGTCCAGTCCTGGCAGCAAATAAGTTAGTAGCATCGACTCAACTAGACTGACAGGATATAGAATAACGTGACACAGTTCTGGCAGTAGCGTCTAACCTATTCGACCGTAACATTCAACTGGGAGAGGTATCGCAGTCTGGTATGATTAAAATAAGATCCTGTTCAGGCTGATAATATGGCAGAGTTATCGGCGTCAAGGTAGTAGGATCACAGTCTGGATCATTAGCTAACTCCACAGACCGAAACCTAAAAATGTTATACATAAGTGACCCAGAGAATTCCAGTGCAGAATAACTGGAGTCCTCTATCAGCGACTTAAGCACGTGCAACAAATTCTCGACCTCGGAGACAGCCACAAGTTTTCCAGTCTGAGAGTAATAGATACAATCCAAAAGTTGTGCGATAATCTCACTGGAGAGTCCAGTCTGGCAGTTCAGACTAGTACCACTTACTGGAGAGAGATCCCAGTCTGGCAGTTTAGCATGCACCACATAGGATATGATTTTCTTTCCTCAGCATGGTTGCCCGATTCTGAACCCGTAGGACGACCAGGTCACTGTATAAGATAATAGACCAACATTTCCTCATTCTACCAAATCTGACAACCTAGAAGCCAAAAATTAGCGCGTGGAACAGGTATTGCGCGGTCCAGATCTTAAGCTGACCGATGTTATCAGGGACTGCAAAGTAAACAATAAACTGCCAGCGACCTGATACTGATCCAGCTGGGTGCTGAAGATGTCTGATATCCGAGCCTAACCTTCTCGCGTTACTAACCTGAGTGGGAGCAGCATAACCCAAGAGTCGCTGATTTTAACCGAACTCTACCCTCGCTGCTCCTTGATGATGAATATTCGAAATGAGTCATTTTCAAATGACCAATAGCAATGAGACAAGCGTCCAAGGTAGCTGCCAGTATATCACACCTCGGTAAGGTTCTAAACATGTGGCGAGCAACGGCCTTCGCCACTCTGCGATCCTAATCCATCTCTGAGAGCCCAGACCAAACGATAAACACGCGGGAGAGAGTCCAGTTTCATGTGATTTCTTTTTACATGGAATAGTCAAAGGCAAAAATAATAATCAATGAAAGAAAACTTATATAGCGAGCGTCCAGGACTAACTCTAAAGGGAGGGTCTGCGCTCCAGTCATGGATGACCCGTGGCGATGCACCAAACGTAACATCTGTAAAGGTCTGTAAAACGGAGTTTTACTCTCTTGTGCTAGAGTATCTCAAGCTCTCTGTGAACTACCTAAGAGGATGCCCACCACACACCACTGCAGACAACACTGAGCTCTTCGGAAAGATGCTCTCTATAGTCCTTTGTTATCTGCCAATAAAAACTCCCGGAAGACACACATGGAATCGGACGTAAGAAGCTATATCGCAGTCTAAGGCTGAGTCCATCAGGAAGCAACTTAATTATGTATTAAGCAATAGCCTTTAGCACTGAGTACACAAGTGTCTGCCTAGTCTGCAGATATACGGTAGACATGGCGTAAGAACTACCCTGGCGAGCAGGATTCCCAGGTCGGAGTATACCACAATGGTCATGATTATCTTGAGGAGAGTCCAGTCAATGCGGCAGATTTAGCAAAGTGTCCACATGGTGGCTCCCTGCCACATCGGCCCAGGATACTGATTAAATAGCCTCATGTGACGAGACTTCCAGCTCGTGCGAGTAGGACTGCATAAAACTGGCGGCCTAATTACTGGTGAAGTGAGGCCTCCTCCTCTGTGATGTAGTCTCTATGTCATTTCCCATCTAGAAATGAATGCTCCTTCCTTTTTGTAGAATTTATCCTGGAGGATATGCCAAGGTCCTGCGAGTTTAGTACATCGAGCGTGACGGAGTGAAGAGAAATGTATAACTCGATGAGGTACGCACCGCTCGAAGATCCTCGAGTTCTACGCACTCTTAAAGTCCACATCAACTATCTATTCGCGCGTGCTAAGAGATGCCTTCCCATGCTCGAGTGTAGGCGACTTACTCGACACTTCCGAGGTACGAGAGGTCTATCCTCCATACTCTGAGGCGCTCATCTTATACTTTGCCTTAGGATTACCTGTCGGAGAGTTAAGATACATCTCACTACTGCGTCTCTCCTTGTGAAAGTTAGAAATTCTTCCTGATTATATTACCCTCTGTCCCACATTCTCGCTCTCTGGTTACTCCTCTACTGACTCTCCTTACTATATCTCACCGTCCCAGTGTCCGTATTCTACCTAGTTCTTGCCTAGCCCTTAGCGTTTCCTCGCAACATACTCTACTTCCTGTCTCCTCTACCCTTCTCTTCACCTTCTTCATCTCAGCTCCTTCATCTCAACCTCTATCTCTCTCCTACATCTCCCTTCTCTCCCTCTCTCATACTGCTCGCTCCCTTAGGCTGCCATCAATTCTCTGCCTCACTCTCTCTTACATCACTCTCCTCATCTTCTCCATCACATGCAGTCGCCACATCCTCAGACAAATCCAACACTTCTTCTCGTCCTACTCCTGCTACTTCTCTCTCCGATCTTGTAATCTACACACTGCCACTTTACTCTATACCTCTACCCTACCTCCCATCTCTTCTCTCTCGTCAGCTCTCTACTCCCCATGCGTGCGTTCGCAACCTCCTTCGTCATATCATTTCGTCGCTCCCATCTTACTTCTGCTCAAACCTCCTCCCTCACCTGCTCTCCAATAGCCTCTACTTATGTGGTTCCTTGCACACTCATCCTACTTCTGCTTCTCTCGTCTCAGTTGTTCCGGCGTGCTCTCCCTCTCTCACTTGCGCTCTCTTACATAGTCCCTCTATCTCATACCTCCTCTTGTCTCTTGTTATGTCTCTCTCTTCCACTGTACTTACCATCTTCCCTCTCATGTCTGCTCCATTGAGTTTTGATCTGTCGACCCGAACCTTTAATCCCCCTTTTAAACTTTTAAACCCGTGGTAATACAGTCCCCCTCGCTCTCTTCACTTCGTGCTGCCGCTCTCTCTCCTCTCCACAGCCGAACCCTCGGTTTGCCGTTGCCCAGCCTTTACGCCCGAAACCGCCTATCGGGCTCTTTCAGTTGTATTGCTTCCCGAAACCTGCACCTCTCCAGTTCTCTGTCAAACACTCGCGGAGACCCATTATCAACTCTCGTCTCTCTCTCTCTACTTTTCCTCTAACTTTTCGTCCTCTCTTT
>NW_019943817.1:0-16304 GCF_002910315.2 Salvelinus sp. IW2-2015
GCAGGTTGGGGGGGTGGGGTGAGCAAACGGTCGCAAATATGAAGAGCATGTCTATCCTTTGATTAAAACACTGGAATTCTTCCTTCCTTTTTTTCTTTGTCTGGTCTATAATTCATTTTTTCCGGAAAGAGAGAGAAATGATTGGGTCGGGTATAAATATTAACGATTAGAAGTATTTTTTCAGAAGAGCACTGCTAACTCTCTGGGTGAGATTAGCACGGCTTAATGGATGTGGCGGATGTTGTTGAAGATGACTGAGGCTCCAAACAAACAAATGTTTCTGCTCGTTATATATTGGCAGTTGGCATCAGCATTGCAAGTCCATTGCCATGCCTTCGTAAGTGTATCAACTGAGCCGCAATGTGCAGATTCAACTTTTTCTACTACAAAAATGACTTAGAAGTTATACTGATAGATCGTTCGAATTTGAGTCAAGTGGACTGTTTTATCCGATTCGGACATTTGTCAGCATTTACAGTGTAAGAAGAAAAAAAACACACAGAGAGACATTTAGAAAGCAAGACGGAAAGCAGACAGAGAACTAGAATGTTCTCATAGTTATGACAAAATAAAAACACTAAATACAACCTCAAACACATAAATGCACATTACCTTTCTCTTGTTGTTGGACTGACGTCAACAAAGTTAGCTGCAGGATGTTTCTCGCCCCACTTTTCCTCATTTGATTGAGCTTCTGGTAAGTGGTTCCGTAGTCGGTTGACCTGGAATTTAATCAGAGTGTTTGATGAAGACTTGATGAATTACTTGTTGTAATTAAAAAATCCCCTGGAGAATGTTTAGTGGGAGAAGAAAAAAAAAAGCATGCACAATTAAGTCCCACCTCCTTGTGGTTCGCTGTTCTACGACGACACACTCAGATTACAAGGGATAATCAACCATAACCTAGCCAGGGTGTAGTGGTTCAAGTGGGAAGTTTGACCTTTATGTTTTGTATAAGCCTAAGCACCATATATCAGTACATGTAAAGTATTGTTAGAATAGGGGGCTCTGCATATCATTACAGCACATATTTGGCACAGTTAACCATTTTCATCTTTGATTTTCATATTAATCATACAGACATAGGATCTTCATTTGATCACCATGTTGTTGCAGGAAATGCAAACTGGTAGTGTAATCAAGGTTTAAAAATGCTTCTAAAGTGTGTATATTGTGTATATTCTGTTGCTGCAGGATGATTTTCCTGCTGTGAGAAACTGGTGAAATGAACATCCTACATCTGTATGACTGTCCATTTTAATGTCAGTTAAATAGTTCCACAGTAAATTATGTGCTTGCTAGCCACTTGTTAGCTCAGTAGAATACTTATTTCTTTGAAATTCTGACACCTGTTGACATATAAATAGTCTCCTACCAGTTTGAAACAGATGTCCAATCTCTAAATTGGCAAATTCCGTACCTCACATTCTGCTATATGTGGCTATCTAAACAAACTACTTCAACATTCATTGAAATACAGTATGTCTCCAACTATCTGACCAATGCCCATCTCTTCTATTGAAACGGCACAGAATTCAAAACAGCATCACCAGGAACAATAGCAATTTTTCTGGAATAGTTGCTCTGTTATGGTCCAGGACAAGATTTTTGAAGTCAAATCATGTAATTTACTCCTTCAGGCCAATCTTTTAGGAGAAAAAGGCACAACGAAGTGCAACACTTCACGTAAAGTTGAAAGACTGGCTGCATAATCTCAAGTGGACTGTTTTATAGCTGGTCAAAGACGAAGCCATTGATCCATGAGTTAGACTAGCTTTATGTAAAGTTTTCACATGGCCTCCTGCATTGTCATTCACACAAAGCTTCCTTTTTTTTATAGGAATCAACAGCAATGTTTGAGTGGATTTTGGAAAGAATACTGAAAAGGCAAAATAATGTGTGAAGTTTTTTGGAGGTCGTGTCTAGGTAGCACAACTCTGTGGTTTCAAAGTATCACCATATCTGTCTGCATTAAAAACTACCACCCAATATGGATCCCAACAGTTGAGTCAAAGCTAACGGTGGATGAAAGGGGATTGTGCTGAAATATTTAAGCGACGGTCAGAGTACTAATGTGAAATTTGTGTTCCGTCTGAGATGTAACATTCCAGAACGTCTCGAAGTTTGAACAACTTATCTCCCCTGCCAGGTTCATTTTATTTATAGAGAAGCGAGGCTCAATCAAGGAGCTATTTCATGTTCAGCTAAAACACACACACAACTAACACACACACACATTCAAAGCAGGCAAAGCTTCATAAAATACACCATGCATGCATCACCCTACAATGCTTGTTACTACTACTAACACAGCAATCACCGACTTCGATAGAGGGTTTTCATTCATCCTGTGCTTAAAGAAATGTTAAATCCTGATTTTGGAAACTCTATTGAAATGGAACCGTTACAATTTTTAAGTCGTTTTTTTGTTGTTGTYGTGAAGTTGACAAACAACACACAGAAACACACAAATAGCCCAGCCGTGTGACTCAGCCTGGTGACTTTCATTTTCCCTTTTTCAGATTTATTATGGGATGGTTTCCATGTCGATTAAATACGGGCATCTCTCGGTGAACTCCTGAATACTAGTGGTAACATCTATAAACGGGTGGATCCATCGACACTTTGGACCACAGGACAATGACATCATCTGGCTATTGATCTGCTCCTCATAGAACCCCAATCCATTTACGCCTGCTGTGATTTAAGGGCCAATGACTTACTGTTAGTGGTGCAGCAACTCTCGACATAACCAATGAAACCAATACAATCACCCCCCCCCCCCCCATTGGTTGTCAAGGACAATATTGCGGAAAAGGCAGTGCTGGTTATGAGCTTGTGAAATGGGGCTCTACCCCTGTCCTTCTGCTGTTATCTTGTCCATATGACTCTGGTTTCAGCCAGCCAATTCTCTGGATTGTTCATGTGTTGATGAACATGGTCGAGTTAATGAAACATTATATAGAGACAAGATAACAGGGTGGGAGGTAGCCTGGCGGTTAAGAATCGGTTAATAATCCCCGCGCCGACTAGGTGAAAATCGTCCATGTGCCCTTGAGCAAGGCACTTAACCCTAATTGCTCCTGTAAGTTGCTCTGGATACTGTACCAGCGTCTGCTAAATGAATAAAAATGTAAAGCGAGTCTGATAACGGTGATCTGGTTAACTATGAAATTGGATCACTGGGGATTGTGTTACAGTGATGGAGTTATTCCAATATACCTAGCTACTCCCTCACATCATATACCTAGCTACTCCTCACATCATATACATAGCTACTCCTCACATCACATACCTTAGCTAACTCCTCACATCACTATACCTAGCACTCCTCACTCACATACCTAGCTACTCCTCACACAACATACCTAGCTACTCCCACATCACATACCAGTACTCCTCACATCACAACCTACTACTCCTCACATCACATACCTAGCTACTCCTCACATCACATACCTAGCTACTCCTCACATCACATACCTAGCTACTCCTCACATCACATACCAAGCTACTCCTCACATCACATACCAAGCTACTCCTCTGTTTAAGTTGAGGTTTCAATTTCAAGCTCTTTTATTCATACCGGACTAATGGGATATTGCCTTGTTGGGTTCTTTTCAAGGACAACAACTTTATTTTGGGAGGAGACTTAGAGTACCCCCAGTGCACGCCCAATTAGATTTCCCCCCATATATCTACTGTACTATGACAGCAGCAGCCCTTAGCCCTGTTGTCTTCCCTATTGGAGTTTGATTAATCAATGAGTGGGGGGTATCTGGAGATGGTTAGCGAGAGGTCGCTAATTGCATTAGCGGGGTGCAACATAAACAATAAACAGCTTGAAATGTCCAACGGATGGCAGCTTTGCTAAGTATTCCAAATGAATGTATGAATTGCATCGGTGCACTCCGATAGTATTTCATCTCTCGCCACTCCGCTTTGAGAGCAGCAGGTTGGGCTTGTACCCCCCTCCCATTTCTGCCCCAGGTTTGATGGCTGTCTACCATTCTTAAACTACCAGGACAGTCTCTCTCTCGATGTTAAACGCACCATTAACAGGGTAATGAGGTATCACGCCCGTTCACGTTTGAGCCATCCACGACTTAAGCCACTAACGGTTAGGACTTACGTAGAGAATCATATAACGCTACATTTACCACTGCTGTGGTTGGGAGATAGGCCTTGGGGTGACCCACGGACCAGTTGTGGGAAAGGCCGCTGAAATCACTGGAAAGTCCTGAGGTCTGTTTTCCTCTTGCTCACATGTGGGCCGCAATGYTCCAGCAGACCCGCACCGCTGAGATTTCTACAGATTTGACAGGCCTACTGTTCCGAACTCTCTTAAATGCCAAAACCGCATTCAATCAACTTTAATGATTGCCAAGTGGAACAACTGTAAGAGCATTCAATTTGTCTCTCTTTTTACAAAAGACCGGGGTAAAATAAGGCGAGACGTCATAAAACGTGTTCCGCTGAAAGGAGTCTATAGAAGAACAACTAAAATCCTCTAACTGTGGTGTTTCCCATGGACAGTCAAACACTTTACATTTTCAGCAAATTCTCAAACATACTTGTACGTGACTCTGAACAGAATCACAGAATGTCACACTGTATAAATAACCTATTGGGCACCGAATATCAAGGTAGCAAGAACACAACCTGTCGACCTACAAATACAAGATATTACAACTATAGCCAAGGGAGTGGATTATGTTTGAATTCAGTTCTCAGTAATCCGGAGGAGCCCCTTGAGCTGAACATGCAGCGAGACTCGCTTGAGCTGCACTCAAGGCCAGTCAAAGTAAGTGCACTTGGACAACACTGGAGAGCACATTGGCTGTCCGTGAGTAGCTGTGACTCATATTCACACTAATGCCCGTCTGCTTTGGGATGAATTAAACATCTGGTCGGTCAGCTGGAAGGTTCTGGAGACAGGTGCACGTTTTTCGGGCGAAAAGTCTCCTCAATGAGGAGAGGGCAAGTTGCACCGTTTAAATATTCAAGGTGATTTTGTTGTAAGCCTTCGATTTGTCAACCTCTTATAGTGATGTACTTATACTTATTATATGTATTTATAATGTTTGTGGTATACAAAGGAGACAGAACATGAAACACTAAAATCCGATATAAAAGGCAGTCACTGAAGACTTTACACAGAAATGTACACAGAAGACTTACTTTGTCATTACATGATGTGCTTACCTCCACAATGAGCTCTCTGTGACACTGTTCAGGTTGAAGTCAAACAGCTTGGTCAGCATGAGAATCACCTGCAAGACATGAGGAAAAATCCTTATTAATACACTTTAATACAGAGCCTACAATAAATGCACGTTTCAACACACAATTCATTTTAAACATAGGCGTAATCGCATGTCACATAGCATTTCAAAACATTTGATGATTCGTCCTGAATTACATGGTCAGCAGTCAAGGAGACCGTGTTTCTTCTACAGTATGCGAAATCCAAGGAAATGATCTGTTATTGGAGTTACAAGCCACAGGTCATCAACAATTTGGCCTGTAACATCCCCGAAAGGTTGCTGAATCAAATCCCCAAGCTGACTAGGTACAGCTACGAACGTTCTGTCCCTGAGCAAGGCAGTTACCCCACTGTTCCCCGTGCGCCGATGACGTGGATGTCGATTAAGGCAGCCCCCCGCACCTCTCTGATTGAGGGGTTGGGTTAAATGCGGAAGACGTATTTCCGTTGAATGCATTCCGTTGTACAACTGACTAGGTATCGCCCTTTCCCATGTTCAAATGGTGTCCCTTTATTTCATGATCACTTGTGTAATACAAGACGCTTGTTCCATACTTTCTAAAATCACCTATCACATCCTTTTCAAAATAGAAAACAGAAGGAACAGAGAAAGGAAGCTATTAAATGTTTGATAAGTAGCCTCTGTAGCCACACATGAAAGGCATAGTTCCGTCTTTGGGAAACTCACGGTCTACCTGATAGAGAATACATTAAACAAATGTGTCCTCCACCTAGCTTGTTCAGGGGATCTGACTACTGACTAGCAAGCTCAGCTGAACTGTCAGCGAAAAGAACTAAAAGATACATCAGACGAACAGMGTGTGATGACTAATTATTTAGAGCTCGTTACTTAATCATATCCTATTCAATCTAAACRCGGCACTGTAAATATTCTTTATAACTGTAACACCCTTAAAGTGCATGGGATTTAGAAGGACAATCTGGGTCGATCCAAGTCTTCAGGGAAAATGAAAAGACAGATAAATCGCATTCCGCCCGAAGCAGAATGAGAACTACAGAAGCATGGAACTACAGAAGCATGGAACTACAGAAGCACGGAACTACAGAAGCCCTCGCAATCTATTTACTTTATGACTAGAGGTATATTTGAAATTCATTGCAATTTGTGGCGATGGAGCTAYTCACCAAGCACACCTGTAGTTTACCAGTCTACTTTGACATGGTACTATAGACCCCTGATGTTTCACGCACTGTTTGCTGTCTTGTTAGCATGTTGCTAACTGTGTGGAATCGCCTGGAGTATGATGTCATGGGTTTGACAGTTTCGGGATTGTTCAAATGCGTGTAGATGTCATATAACACAGAGGTCAGTAACAACATGGACAAGTCGAACAGATCCAGCAGCAGTGTTATGTCTATCTTTATCAGCCTCATGTCATCCAGATGACCTTAGCATCATCTACATAGCTTATTTTTTCCCCCTCCAAACACAAAACACCCATAGGCGGTCTGAAACTTCTAAGAGGAACTTCGGGGAACTGCATATTCAGGGGAAAAAACTCTGTGGAATATCGTCCCAAGTCCATAGTGTAGGGCAAAAACAAAACAACCGGAGCCTATAAACAATTTGTACATGCCGTCTCCAAGACCGGCTACACAATGTTCCTTGGCTGCACGCTGCGTCATGGCAACATCCAACTGTTTCTCTGTACCTCGGATACCTTTGAGTCTACCTCCCGCTGCATGTTGTGGAGGCAGGCGTGGCGGAGGAGGAGTCACCGTGGGAGTTGTGTGACTTTGTGAAGTGTGTTCCGCCAGCGTGGGGGCCCCGCGAGTGAGTTACAACGCCAGAACAGATGCACCTCTGCAGCGGGGAATTACATTGTGAGGCAGGCCCCTTTGATCACGCTGTATTATGTATGAGGCAACATCTGCGGCCTCGGAACGCACCGAACCAATGCACGCACACTTTCTCGCACACGCACACGCACACACGCACACGCACACGCACACACGCACACACACACACACACATCACACACACACACACACACACACACACACACACAACACACACACGGCTGCTTTGGTCGACCTGTGGAGGAGTTAAGGTTAGAGAGAAGAAAACATCAACACAAAACTCCTTTAAATTAAGAGCTTGTACACAACGTAGCCAGGCGTCTCCTCTAAGCGTCTGAGTGGTAGATATCCTCGGTGAGGAGAGATTTACCCCAGGGGATGAATAACCTCACATGTGCAGATGAGACCAATGCATGCTAATGACCCAGTCCATTTCGCTGGCCAGCTGGAGGGGAATTCGCACAGGCGCACACACACACACACAAGGCTTCTCTCTCTCCCTCTACTCTATCTCCGTCCCTCCTCTCTATCTCCTAAATTCTACCAAACCTCTAAATTCAGTTCTTCTATGTCTGTGTCAGAGCAGGTGCCCTTGTACCAATGTATCTCTGTACTCCATGCCTATGCCTCCACCTCCGCCTGTTTCTGTGTACTAGAGCCAGGTTCTCTATCACCTCGCCCAAACAACCAATAACCTGSACAGATAAAGTCCTTTAAAAGCAAAGTAAGCARAGCTKKAAAAGCGGAGCAGGCCAGGCGGGGCTGGCTGTGTAGCTGGCATCATTAGCTGAAGGACAGTGTGCATRCGGACCCTTCKGTCTGCCACATATGGAGCCTAATGTGGGTGGCCATCAGCGTGCGTCCGTGTCAGATGGTCTCCCCGCTGGAAAGTGCATATGCTACATTACCGAGCTTGCCAATTAGGCCCGTGGGTAGACTCCTACTGTAAATATTACCTTGCCGAGCAATAGAAGGAAAAGACAGACTTTTGGAAATGAAGATATTTGAGAAGGACTAACAAAGGGGAGAGAGTTGTGTGAGGGAGAGAGTTGTGTGAGGGAGAGAAGATGGAAGACTGACTTTTAGCTTGTGAGGTGTTTGGGTTTACGTGGCTGTGGCAGGTTGAGGCGGCAGAGCTGTTTATGGATGCATTATGCTGAAACCCCACATTGAAGTAAGTCACTGGGCTTCAGAAAAACGTTCGCGGTGGTAGGCCTGGTGAGGTCTGTATTAAGTGTTCCCTTTCGAATAAGTAAAACTTTCAAAGTGCATTGAAGGCCAGTTTGAGGGAGTTTGCAAATGTTATGCAAAGTCTGGTTGGCAGAATTTTAGGGGGTATTAGAAATGCAAAGAGAGGTTTGAGCTCAGGGTGCGGATCAATAACAGCTGTGTTTCTGCAAAGACTTAAGTGCTTAGAGTTTCTCTTTCACACACAAATACACACAGAGAGAGACAGAAACACACACATAAATAGACACACACAGAGAGAGACAGAAGCACACACACAGAGAGACAGAACACACACACACACACACACAGAGAGAGACAGAAACACACACAGAAATACACACACACAGAAAAAAACACACACACACTGAGTGTCTTTGCTGCCAGAAAAGCGCTCGTTGCGTATCCCGCTATCTGGCGATTGTCCTTGACAAGGGGAGAAAAAGAAAATGATGAACAACGATCAAAATCCCCAAACACGCATATACAAATAATAATTACCATCTCCTACGGCAACAGAGAGCCCAGAACAGTAAACAAATAGAAAACACAGGGATCCTAGCCACGGCTTTGTCTGACTGTGAAACTCCCAGAAATTAGACATGTTAAGCACACACTTTAGGGCATTCATATAAAACTCTTCGTTTTCTTTTGCATTTCTTTCACTAAATTGTAATCACGAGAGAGAGAGAGAGTTTAGTCATGTTTTTTTCTGACTGCATGCTAAAGTACAATTCTGTATTCCTCACTCTAATGTTTCAGGTATCGTCTCAGGTATTCAGATACTGTAGTAGGTGGATGCACTCTAGAGTCTTGAGTGTTCAAGATCCAATTCCGTAACCGTGTCGTGAACACTGCTCGCACCCAATGCTTCTGTGTTTTTAATCTATAAGGAATGCATTGCTCGCTACTACACCTCTGCACACTACATATCTATTATATTCCCAAGAAAAAACAAGTTAGTCAAATATATATATATCATATCTAAACATGATTCATCTTCCTAGATGTTCAAAAACCTGAATCTGTCAAACTCTGGAGGGATCATCGTGACAACATGCCTTCTCTCTGTAGGATTAGCTGTTGTCGTTTCATATTTTGGAAATATTTCACAATCCATGCCTATTCCAGATATGAAAGTAAAATGTTGCTGCGAACCTGGATTTTCAAGACATCTGTCAAATTCTTGGATATCCCCCAAAAACCTGTCTCCATTGATGAACAAAATGTGTCATTTGAGAGCAATGTCCCAGGGTAGGAAATGTTAGTATAAATACCAAACATTTATAGTAATGTTCTGGGTTTTGGAATGCCTATTTCTGGGGCCTAATTAGCTAGTCTTCTGTTAACTTTTTTTAAGTCTATATTATAATTTTTTCTTTTGAAAAATATTACCCCGAAACCACAGTGATATAGTTTTCTGTATACTTTAAGACTAACATATTCAGTGTTGTAAACCAACTTGTTGACATACCCCCAGGGTTTTAGTCCAGATCTGTCACACAGTATGCACAATCTCTCTATTCACGGCAGGATATCGTATGTTGATATGTATATTCCAGGTTGGATACCATGTTAATAAGATGTTATATTGTACTGATGTACAGTTGAAGTTTGAAGTTTACATACACCTTAGCCAAATACATTTAAACTCAGTTTTTCACCATTCCTGACATTTAATCCAAGTAAAGAATAGTAAGAATGTGAAATGTCAGATAAATAGTAGAGAGAATGATTTATTTCAGCTTTTGCTTCTTTCATCACATTCCCAGCGGGTCAGAAGTTAACATACACTCAATTAGTATTTGGTAACATTGCCTTGAAATTGTTTAACTTGGGTCAAACAATTCGGGTAACCTTCCACAAGCCTCCCACAATAAGTTGGGTGAATTTTGGCCCAATCCTCCTGACAGAGCTGGTGTACCTGAGTCAGGTTTGTAGGCCTCCTTGCTCGCACATTTCTATAGGTTTGAGGTCAGGGCTTTGTGATGGCCACTCCAATACCTTGACTTTGTTGTCCTTAAGCCATTTTTCCACAACTTTGGAAGTATGCTTGGGGTCATTGTCCATTTGGAGACCCATTTGCGACCAAGCTTCAACTTCCTGACTGATGTCTTGAGATGTTTCTTCAATATATTCACATCATTTTCCTGCCTCATGATGCCATCTATTTTGTGAAGTGCACCAGCCCCTCCCCTGTGCTTCACGGTTGGGATGGTGTTCTTTGGCTTGCAAGCCTCCCCCTTTATCCTGTCGGCGCGATGCATGGAGAAACCAGCTGGCTTGCACCCGACTCCTCGTTAGAGTACCCTTGATGTTAGCCATGTTCGTGAAGCAAGGAAGACTCACGTTGCAATCCCATGATGTCTTCTCTTGGAAATGCTACCCGGTGCTCGGATTTCATCAACCTATTGTCAAGAGACTGGACATTGTCGCGAGAATATGGCTAGGGAGTGGAGCGCGAGTGCCCGCCTCCGAAGGCTGACCACGAGACCGCCACGTTTTTCCCCTTTTTCGGCGTCGCCACAGTGGTCGCGGCGCTGGATCTGATCCATTTATTGTTAAAAGGCAATTACACTGGTCCCGGTTCGGGAAAGTCATATTCCTGGAGGAACGATGGTGAGTTGACGTTAATCCCCAGTACATTCAGTACTCATCCGACGTATGTAATGAAACTAAGATACCCGGGTACGCGATGTAAGAAAATAACACGTAAAAAAAACAATAATACTGCATATTTTTCCAAGGAAAGCGAAAGCGAGGCTTGCCATCTCTATCCGCGCGCCGGAAGTGATTGTTCCACTGGTATTCACCACTTATGATATCCAGGAACAACCCCTCTACACAATAGATGCATCTAACCTTTTTAAGGGGGGGGGGGTTTAGAGGAAAGATTACTTTCATCCTAAGTCCTAGGTATTCCTTTAAAGAGGCAAAGGGGTTCAGGTGTCTCCGGAAAGGTGAGTGATGACTCCGCTGACCTGGCGTCGTGAGGGAGTTTTGTTCCAGCCAGTGGGGTGCCAAGAGCAGCGAAATTTTGACCTGGGCTGAGCGGGAAAACTGTACTTCCTCAGAAGGTAGGGAGGCGAGCAGGCCGAAGGTGGAATGAACGCAGTGCCCTTGGGGATTGTAGGGCGATCAGAGCCTGAAGGTACGGAGGTTCCCGTTCCCCTTCACAAGCTCCGTAGGCAAAGCACCATGGTCTTGTACGAGATGCGAGCTTCAAACTGGAAGCCAGTGAGAGAGAGCGGAGGAGCAGGAGGTGACGTGAGAGAACTTGGGAAAGTTGAACACCCAGACGGGCTGCGGCGTTCTGATGAGTTTGTAGGGGTTTAGATGGCACAGCAGGGGAGCCCACCAACAACGAGTTGCAGTAATCCAGACGGGAGATGACAAGTGGCCTGGATTAGGACCTGCGCCGCTGCCCTCGTGAGGCAGGGCGTACTCTGCGGAATGTTGTAGAGCATGACCTACAGGAACGTGTCACCGCCCTTGATTTAGTTGAGAACGACCAGAGGTGTTGTCAGGATCACGCCAAGGTTCTTAGGCACTCTGGGAGGGAGGACACAATGGGGAGTTGTCCCTTGATGGCCGAGAATGACGGGCAGTCCTTCCCCGGAGGAAGAGCAGCTCCCGTCTTGCCGAGCGTTCAGCATTGAGGTGGTGATCCCGTCATCCACACTGATATGTCTGCCAGACATGCAGAGATGCGCATTTCACCACCTGGTTTATCAGAGGGGGGGAAGAAGAAGATTAATTGTTGTGTCGTCTGCATAGCAATGATATGGAGAGACCATGTGAGGATTATGCCAGAGGCCAAGTGACTTGGTTAATAGTGAGAGATAGGAGAGGGCCTAGAACAGCAGCCCTGGGGACACCAGTGGTGAGAGCACGTGGTGCGGAGACAATTCTCGCCACGCCACCTAGGTAGAGCGGACCTTGTCAGGTAGGACGCAATCCACAGCGTTGGCCGCGCCGGAGATGGCCAGCTCGGAGAGGGTTTGGAGAGGAGGATCTGATGGTTCACCGTATCAAAAGGCAAAGCCGATAGTGTCTAGAAGGATGCAAGAGCAGAGGAGAGAAGTTAGCTTTAGCACGTGCGGAAGCGCCTCCGTGAACAGGAAGAGCAGTCTCGAGTTGAATGGACTAGTCTTATGAAACCTGCACTGATTTGGCATCAAGAAAGGTCCATTCTTGAGATAGATAAGCAGGAGAGCTGGCCAAGGACGGACGTTCAAGAGTCTTTGGAGAGAAAAGAAAGAAGGGAACCTGGTCTGTAGGTTGTTGGACATCCGGAGGATCGAGTGTAGGTTTTGTCAGAAGGGGTGCAACTTCTCGCGCTCTCTTGAAGACGGAAGGGACGTATAAGCCCATGCGAGTCACGAGCGATGAGTTGATGCAGCGAGACGTTGAGGTAAGGGAGAAGGTTCTCCGGAATTGCGTCTGGAGAACGGGAGGACCGGGAGATAGGGTCCAAGCGGGCAGGTTGTTGGGCGGCCGGCCGTCACAAGGACGCCGAGATTTCATCTGGCGAGATGAGGGCGAGAAAGAGGTCAAAGCACAGGGTAGCGGCAGTGTGAAAGCTGAAAACCACAGGTGTCGTTTGGACTACGCACGAGCGATCGGATGTCTCGACCTTCTTTCAAAATGGTTGACAGAAAGTCATCAGCACGAGAGGGAAGGAGGGGGGGAGGTGAGGAGGATTCAGGAGGGAGGAGAAGGTGGCAAAGAGGCTTCCTAGGTTAGGAGGCAGATGCTTGGAATTTTAGAGTGGTAAAAGTGGCTTTGCAGCAGAGACAGAAGAGGAGGAAGTGTAGAGAGGAGGGAGTGAAAGGAGGCCAGGTCCGCAGGGAGGCGAGTTTTTCCTCCATTTCCGCTCGGCTGCCGGAGCCCTGTTCTGTGAGCTCGCCAATGAGTCGTTCGAGCACGGAGAGGAGGGGAGGACCGAGCCGGCCTGAGAGGATAGGACATAGAGCAGTCAATTGGATGCAGAAAGGGACGAGAGAGGGGTAGGAGCAGGAATCAGGAGATAGGTTTGCAGAAGGTTGAGCAGCAGGGAAGAGATGATAGGATGGGAAGAGAAGAGAGATAGCGGGGGAGAGAAGCGAAGGTTGGGGACGGCGCGATTACCATCGAGTTAGGGCAGGTGGGAAAGGGTTGGATGAGAGCGAGAGGGAAAAGGATAACAGGTAGTGGTCGGAGACATTGGAGAGGAGTTGCCAAATGAGATTTTGCGAAAGAAACAGCATCTAGGAAAGAATGAGGTCAAGCGTATTGCCTGCCTATGTGAGTAGGGGGGAGGTGAGAGGTGAGGTCAAAGAGAGAGGAAGGTGGAAAGAGGAGCAGAGAGGAATGAGTCAAAAGGTAGCGTGGAGGTTAAAATCTTCACCCAGAACTTGTTGAGAGGTGAGTCCATCCTCAAGGAAAGGGGAAACTTATCAGGGCGTTCAAGCCTCATTGATGAACTCTCCAAGGGAACTTGTGAGGGCGATAAGATGATAAGGATGTTAAGCTTTGAAAGGGCTCCGGTAACTGTCGACAGCATGGAATTTCAAAGGAAGGCGATAGACAGATGGGTCCAGGGGAGAAAGAGAGGAATGTCCATTGGAGAGGATGAGGATCCCAGTGCCCCACCCGCTGACCAGAAGCTCTCGGGTAAGTGTGCGAGGAACACGTGGGCAGCACGAGGAGAGAGCAGTAGGAGTAGCCAGTAGTTATCAGTGGTAATCCATGTTTCCGTCAGTGGCCAAGAAGTTCGAGGGACTGGGAGGAAGCAGAGGCTGAGATGAACTCTGCCTTGTCTGGCACGCAGATCGGCAGTTACAGTAGCGTGCCTGAGACCTGGAACGTCCACGTGGTCCGTGCGCGCTGACCCCAGTTAGAGTAGCAGCGGCCACGCGGTGTGAAGCGTTTGTATGGTCTGTGCAGAGAGGAAGAGAACAGGGATAGACAGAACATAGTGACAGGCTACAGAAGAGGCTACGCTAATGCAAAGGAAGATATGGGACATGGACAAGTGGACTACACGTCTCGCAATGTTCAGAAAGTCTGAAGGCTTACGTTTGCAAAAAATCTGATTTGCACTAAAATGATTATAGTACTGCTGGCTGCGTGAAATAGGCAGCTAGCAAGTGGCCTGCACACGTTGTTGACTTTTGTTTGAACAGTGCTAGCCGGCTTAGGGTAACCTCTAACTGGGCTAGGTAAACCTCGACACATTCTATAGACTTACACAATTTATCTTGGATACCAAAGACGGTATGTAGCAAGCTTAGATCAAAAAATCAAAACTGTTGTTACTGTAAGTTTGAAATGAAATCTGTCAATACTACCTGTAATACCTACCTGCTGGGTGGAGCAAAGCGGGAATGCAACGCTACTCGCTCCAAACCAAACCGGAAGTGCGTATCGTTTAGAGGGGAGAGGCAATAGAATGTTGTTTCTTGTATTAGTGTCTTTTGTGTCTTGTTAGAGGACCTGGCTTCCACCTTATGTCCCCTTTCCCTGTTTCTTCTGTTCCTGTATTTGTCCCCACTTTGTCCCCTTCTTTGTCCCTTCTTCTCTTTCTGCCAACTAGACACTCCTTGTTAGCTAGGCTAGCTTTTCTTTCAGGAATGTTCCTAGCAACTTGCCTCACAACAGGGTAAACCAACTTACTAGCTAAGGAAAACGGTTATAATGTTATGAAGATTGTTACTTTTTCAAAGCCTTTCTTCTTTCGTTGCTGCTGGTCTTGGTCTCCTATTCAGTTTGCAGTTTTTCTTTTTTGGATTTTTTTTCGATGTGACTTTACTCTAAAAAAAAAAAACATTTTAAATTTCAATATTTGTAGCGAGCCTTCATCTTTTCGCGCACGCTGCTTACATTTGGACACTCCGGAACATATGTAGACTTCCACTTCAACTGTACTTAGTTGTTTATCTACCTTGCTTGTATGTGTTTAGCCTACCAGCAGAAGAACAGATAAACACAAGACACCATGGTGGGAAGAAGACTCTGAAAATTACTAAAACACATCCCAGAGTGCAAATGCAGATTTTCATTGCTGTAGTTTGATTCTGCCACTGCAATGCTAATGACCTGATTAGATGGCAGGATTCACCTTATTCACAGCGTGATCACTGTTACGGGGGAAGACATGGAGCTACTCTGTGTTGTGGTGTGTCTAGATGAACGAGTACTGGGCTCCCCGACTTAATTCCAACTGAACACTGTTGAATTCACTTATATACACTTGTCAAAAGTACCGCCTCAGAAATCGGCAATTATCTAACTGCACCTCAGATTGCAGCCCAAATAAATGCTTCACAGATTTCAAGTAACAGACACATCTGTTCAGAGGAGACTGACTGTGATAGGCCTTCACTGGGCGAATTGCTGCAAAGAAACCCACCACTAAAGGACACCCAATAAGAGAAGAGACTTGCTTGGGCAGAAACACGGAGCAATGGACATTAGACCGGTGGAAATCTTGCCCTTTGGTCTGATGAGTCCAAATTGTAGGTTTTTGGTTAACAGCCTGCTTTGCGAGACTTTGCGAGACACAGAGGTAGGTGAACGGATGATCTCCTGTATGTGTGGGTTCCCACCGTGAAGCATGGAGGAGGAGGTGAGATTGGTTTTGGGGGTGCATTGCTGGTGAGACTGTCTGTGATTTATTAAATTCAAGGCACACAACCAAGCAATGGCTACCACAGCATTCTGCAGCGATACGCCAATCCAAATCTGGTTTGCGCTGTAGGGACTATCATTTGTTTTTCAAATCAAATTTATTTATATAGCCCTTCTTTTACATCAGCTGATATATCACAAGTCGCTGTACAGAAACCCAGCCTAAAACCCCAAACGAGCAAGCAATGCAGGTGTTAGAGAGCACCGAGGAATGACCCAAAACACACCTCCAGGCTGTGTAAGGGCTATTTGACCAAGAAGGAGAGTGATGGAGTGCCTGCATCAGATGACCCGGCTCCCATAAATCAACCCGACCTCA
>NW_019943817.1:16329-28436 GCF_002910315.2 Salvelinus sp. IW2-2015
ATCCTCCAAACATAACAATGGTCATTATGGCCAAAGAGTTCTATTTTTGTTTCATCAGACCAGAGGACATCTCTCCAAAAAGTACGATCTTCGTCCCCATGTGCAGTTGTAAACCGTAGTCTGGCCTTTTTATGGCGGTTTAGGAGCAGTGGCTTCTTCCTTGCTGAGGCGGCCTTCAGGTTATGTCGATATAGGACTCGTTTTACTGTGGATATACAGTGGGGAGAACAAGTATTTGATACACTGCCGATTTTGCCAGGTTTTCCTACTTACAAAGCATTTAGAGGTCTGTCATTTTTATATCATAGGTACAATTCAACTGGAGAGACGGAATCTAAAACAAAAAATCCAGAGAAAATCACATTGTATGATTTTTAAGTAAATAATTTGCATTTTATTGAAAAAAAAGAAAACCTGCAAAATCGGCAGTGTATCAAATATTGTTCTCCCCACTGTAGATACTTTTGTACCGTTTCCTCCAGCATCTTCACAGGTCCTTTGCTGTTGTTCTGTGGATTGATATGCACTTTCGCACCAAAGAACGCTTCTTCTTTCCTGAGCGGTTTATGCGGCTGCATGGTCCCATGGTGTTTATACTTGCCGTACTATTGTTTGTACAGATGAGCGTGGTACCTTCAGGCATTTGGAAATTGCTCCCAAGGATGAACCAGACTTGTGGAGGTCTACAAATTATTTTCTGAGGTCTTGCTGATTTCTTTGATTTTTCCCATGATGTCAAGCAAAGAGGCATTGACTTTGAAGGTAGGCCTTGAAATACATCCACAGTACACCACCCCATTGAGATGTTTTGGAATGAGTTGGACCCCAGAGTGACTACCTCATGAAGCTGGTTGAGAGAATGCCAAGAGTGTGCAAAGCTGTCATCAAGGCAAAGGGTGGCTACACTGAAGAATCTTAAATATAAAATATATTTTGATTTGTTTAACACTTTTTTGGTTACTACATGATTCCATACGTGTTATTTCATAGTTTTGATGTCTTCACTATTATACTACAATGTAGAAAATAGTAAAAAATTWAATAAAATCCTTGAATGAGCATGTGTCCAAACTTTTGACTGGTACTGTATACTGCCATGAATTATGCACATAGACTCTAGAGATTGTTCACAATCTATTGTTTTGGGGGTTTGAGTGTGTGTGTGTGTGTGTGCGTGAGTGTGTATGCTTGTGTGTGAGTGCAAATGTGCATGTGTGTGAGTGCGAATGAGCGTGTGCGTGTCTGTGCATTGAACGTGCGCACGTGGGTCTTCAAATGAATGATGTATCTGAAAACAATGTTGATTCGGGTAATAAATCACTGTTGAGTACTTCGAAATAAGGGGAAGATAACACTTGACAGAATTATTGAAATTKAATTCATGGACACTCTCGCTCTAGACAAAAGATAACGGGACTATTCACATTATCCCAAGTAGGTAAGAGTTCCTGCCTGCGTAGTATGAAAAGCCAGAGCTCCAACAATTGAGTTTTAACTTCCAAAGTAGGTTACAATCCACCCACTGGTTAAATATAGTACATCACTTCCGTGCTGCGAGAGAGGAATGTGGTTGCTCACTCCTGATCATTTGACAAATAAAACTGAATATATGAATGTTAATCCAATGAACCCGCTCACATATCCCCAGGGAATATTGCAATAACACATAAAACCTTGAACTGTCAACGTGGAAAATTGAGTTTTATGTTAGCGGTGACAGAAAGGTGTGGATATGAAAGCACTATGAAACTCACAGACATACTCAAAGTTTCTAGTGGTATTGAATGGGAATGAGAAGTCTGTGGGTATATGATTTTCAACGAGTTGAAAATCAAGTTTTATGTTAGCGGTAACAGAAAGGTGCGGCTATGAAAGGACAACACAACACGGACATTCTCAAAGTTGAGACTGGATGCGAAACCGAGTCTATGAGTAAAATGCTGTGGCTGACTTGGATTTCGGTACTAGACTACAGAAGCCCAAGAGGCTAGTCTAGCGGCTGTTTTTCCCCCTACGTGTTAACAACACAACCTACATGACATTATTAACTACAGTCGCTACACTACTAGACAGATGGAGCGTGACAAATAAAGCTAAAAAGAATCTCGCTCATTGCAGATTAATTATTCAGATGTTCATCCTCAGAAGTAGCATCAGCTCACTAATGGGATAATAAAAGGTATTTACAAAGCTACATCTATCTATCTATCTGGCAAAGACACTCTCTCCCCCTCTTCTCTCTCTCCCTCGGAGGCAAAATAATCGGTCCACTTTTTGTCTCATTGATATCGCTTGATTGGCCTCCAGTTTGGGGCTGGGTAGTTTGAGTAGTAGGGGCCGAAGGCAGATGAATTGTCCCTCCAGGCTTTGCTGCCAGAGAGAGAGCGAGAGAGCGAGGGAGAGAGAGAGAGAGAGAGAGAGAGAAGAAGGCCAAGGGAGAGACAGAGAGAGAGGGAAAGAGAGAGACAGAGAGAAGGAGGAAGAGGGAGAGAGAGCGAAGGAGGAAGAGGGAGAGAGCAAGAGAGAGTGAGAGACAGGGGGGAAGAAGAGATGGTGGTAGTAGCTAACAAGCTCTTCTCTGCCAATCTCTTTCTTTGTTCCCATTATTCAGAATCAAAGACTCCTGATTCCCAGCATTTGCATGTGATTAAAGGTGATTAGCAGTACAGCTCCACAGTCTAAACCAACACTTCCCTCCCTTGGAATCATCGCGGCCCACCCACCTACTGCTAGTTTTGCAATCACCGCCAACACTCACCACCGCCATGGCACTGACCCCCTTTTTGTTGTTGTTCGGCTCTGTTGTGTATCAAACCATTGTGTGAGGCACCGCAACATCATTCACGTGCTTAATTTGCGTCAAAGCAAACACGTTGGGAAAAAGACAAACCAAAGTAGGCATTACGTTGAGGGGTAAAAACGATACAAATGAGAAACAAGATTTTCAAGTAGCTGAGTTTGACGCGGTGGCTAAAGAGATAGCCGTTAACACGAGAACACAGAGGAATGAGAATTACAATCAACGGGGGTCTTAACCTTGTCTCGCACGTCACTGTAATGAGATGATAAAACGGATCCCCGGGGGGTTGGAACAAGCCGTATTCTAGCGTGTACACAGACAGCTGTATCAATACGGGAGCAATTGTTGCTGAGCTTCATACTCGGGTAATAGAATAGGAGACACGCGGGGCACACCAATAGGCACACTCAATTTCAGCACAAGAGAGCATTGTAGAAGTTACAGTAAGAAAATATATGGCATTCAGAATAGTCAACAATGTCATCATTGTCAGAGATACAGCATTATTCAGAATAGTCAACAATGTCATCATTGTTAGAGATATAGCATTATTCAGACTAGTCAACAATGTCATCATTGTTAGAGATATAGCATTATTCAGAATAGTCAACAATGTCATCATTGTTAGAGATATAGCATTATTCCAGATATTTAAGTCAAACAATGTATCACACGATAATCCTTGCAACTGTTACGAGATTCCATAGTCATTTATAATCCAGTGAAATATACGTCAACCTCAAGCGTCATATATCGTTCTAGATGATACTAAGATGGTTATATCAGCAATAGTCAACAAGTGTCATCATTGTTAGAGATATAGATCATATTCAGAATAGTCAACATGTCGTCATTGTTAGAGATATAGCAATTATTCAGAATAGTCCAACAATGTCATCAATGTTCACGAGATTAGAGCTTAATCTCAATACGTCAACAATGTCATCATTGTTAAGGATAAAGCATTATTCAGAATAGTCAACGGTAATGTCCGTCAATTGTTAGAGATAAAGCATATATTCAGAGTAGTCAACAATGTCACATGTTAGAGATATAGCATTATTCAGAATTTCAACAATGTCATCAAATGTTAGAGATATAGCATTATTCAGAATAGTCAACAATGTCATCAATGTTAGAGATAAGAGCATTATTCAGAATAATTCACAAATGTCATCAACATTGTTAGCTGATAAAGAACTTTATTCAGAATACTCATACCATGTCAGTCATGTCTCAATGTATGGTAGCATAGATAGCATTACCCTTCTCAGTTAGACTACAAAAATAGTCACGTTCACAATGTTAGAGATCACGAGCATTATTCAGAATAGTCAACAATGTCATCAATGTTAGAGATAGAGCATTATTCAGAATATTCAATATGTCCTGTATAAAGCAACAACAACAAAAAGAAAAACAAGATAAGAGGAAGGAGAAGAAAGACAGAACTCTGCTTTCAATCACGGTCCAATGGAGTTTGATCAATCTCCCCGTGATGTCAGATCTGACCAAGACTTCAACCCAGCCCACACAGGAAATCATTCAAGGCCAGACCGTCAGTGCCAGCCTTGGCTGAGGAGGCCRCACACAGCCACACACACAAACAAGGACAGAAGGGAAGCCGCCATGCTAGGGCCAAAAGATTGATAGGACCAGAGGAGACCAACACTGTAGCCAGCAAGGGGGAAAACACAACCAGTTGTCGAATCAATGGCACCCATTTCTAAAGTGTCACCTGGAGACGATCTCATTGGCCACCATCCACCGAATCCATTTACAGGGGGTGCAATCAGATTCATTGATCTGAACAGTGTCATTAACTAGGGGATAATACAGGGGACATGATGTAAACACGATCAATGTCCGTCACCCCAAGGCCTCTCCTTTCAACACAGCGCTTAACAAACAGCCTCACCTTCACTGTAATGTAAACTCCATTCAAGTACAATTTATAGGCCTCTATCACCTCCTTGATTACTTATGGTTTATCATCATATGGGGTTGCATTCCACGCCACGAACAGTAGTACTCTAAACTCAGAATTGCCGCGACACCTTTAGCGTTGCCCTTTGCATAGATGTCCCAGTATATCATGTTTATAGTGGGGTTAGTGAGCCGTTGTGTATTTGTGTATTTTACTACAGAGGGACATGCCTGGGAAAGTCCAGGCGGAACCATACGGCTATTTAAAATCTCAACAACAATGAGTTGTTGTCTAACGGACAGGCGGGAGGCCCCTATTGGTTAGTGGTTAGGGATCGGGAATGATTGATTGGTTGATCCGCGTCCGCCAACCCCTTTTACTGTTTTTAATGGCGTTCTTGACACTATATCCAATTACTTAGAATAATTATTTGGGCTTGGAGAGCTGATGACTGGCTGCATTTTGGAAACGTGAGACTGGATCGAGTCCAAGTTAATGCATAAATTAATAGGCCCGGGCCACAGGGAGGGGAGTTGTTCAATCTCTCATGGAAAGAGGAGGTTACTGTATACAAGGACCTCCTCCGTGAGGAGACAATTGAAAGCAATAAACCCTGGGGGTTATTGGCAGGACATAAACCTCCACTCCCCTTATCTTCTTGTCTATTTATTGTTTATTGTGACTTCACATATACAACGGCAGCACACACAGATCCACTCACCTCTATAGGCCCGAGAAAGGAAAAAGRGAATGGGATTCTCCTTGGTCAGCWAAAATGGAGGAGAGCGAATGAGCCCTAAGGGAAAGCAGGGAGATTATGGAAAGGGGAATTAACAATTGAGAGACGCATAACTGGTTTAAAGTTTTGATCTATTGACTAATCGACAAAGACTCAGGCAGGATCCATAGAAAGCCAAGGGAAGCTCACCTTTGTGTTGCAGATCGTTCCACATGGTCTTGTAATGCAGGGGAGAAAAGCCCCGTTTGAAAGGCACGGCTAAAATAAGCTGCTCTGCAGAACACGGTGTACTAGTTGACTCGTGGTTAGCGGATAGGGACATTCTGCTTACTTTTCAGGGACAAAAGTTCAGCCCAGTCTGTGGAGAAAAGTGTCAGTGGAAGAGATTGAGCATACTAATTAATAAACTCTAAAAACATACTGTTGTTCAGTATGTACTAATACCATTCTAAATTGCTGCATTTAAATCCATAAACTTTAAACAAACCCTTCATGAAGTTGTCCTTTTTGACAATGGCTTTGTGAAATTAAACTCCCTCTCCCTAGACAGTTGTTACCTGATGATTAAATCTTCAATCTCAAATCTATGCTAACTGTAAAAAGGTCGCCAGCTAATTTGATTTGTGGGCCCCTGAAGAAATTCATTATAAATCTGAAGAACACATGGAGGGAATTCGCATTTGAAATGTGTTTTATGATTACAGAAATGTAGAGAGCGGCTTTATTGTACAATATCGTACTATACAGCTACGCAAAGTTCAGTTAAATGTAATTAATTTTGTGTATCCTGGGGATATGGTTATTATTAGCAAAGGGATGTGGGAGAAAACCTGAAATGAAGAAAACAAGCCTGATCCATTCATTACAATGAATTTCCAGCATTCCAAATTCTGCCAATTCAGTACTTCGCTTACCTTACCAATCGTACAGTCTACCGTATTTACCAGATGCAATTAGTAATAAGTGGATGTATTGACGTGGCGAGGTCACAGGAGGTAAATGTTACCCATGTATGATACGGAACCCACTGTACACCAACTTCCCACTTCTCTTGGTTTCAAATGAGATGAATGGAAAATTAGAATATTATCTGAAAGAAACAAGTATTTTTTTWAAGTGTTTGGCAAATGTCCACATTTGTTTGCTATCTATCATTATTTGGGTTCCTCGGGAATAGTTGTAATGATTCTGTATAAATGTTACACCAAAACTATTCAACACTATTATTTTGTAAGAGTACAGATACAGTACTTACACAAAACGGATGACTCATCAGAACCAGAGCTAGTTTGTTCTCCGACTGACTTTTATATATAAATACAGTATGCATACCCAAACAAGCTTTCCAGCCTGCCTCTCATCCCCCACTCCCATTCTTCAATCCAATCACTTCCATCTCTTTATACCGGCATTCGATGGTGATGGCAGGCRCAACTTTTTTTTCATATTGACGTGCAGAAACAAACAGACGAGACAGATTTCCGTGGCTAGGCTAGAGGCAGGGAACTAACTGGAGCAAGCAGACGTCAGGGCCCATCAGCATGCTATGGGATGATTTCTATAAGGATCCCATCCGCCATTTTAGCGCCAGGCACTAGATCACAGGGTGGCTGCTAACATGTGATGAGGCTAAAACGGCATGAAAAACCCGGTGTTCATCAAATGAGTGAATCTGGGTTGATGGTGTATTTGAGTTCTGCGGTGAACATTGTTTGTGTCTTTGGGTCGATTTTTAATAGTTGTTGATGCTGTCATTTTTCCACTCACAAATTATCCCCTAACAGTATTTTTTTCAGTATTTTTTTATACAGATTAATTTGACCTATATTGTCACAGCTGTCACGCCGTGAGTTTGGGTGGGCATTCTATGTCTGGTGTTCTATGTTGTATATTTCTTTGTGTTTGGCCGTGTGTGGTTCTCAATCAGAGGCAGCTGTCTATCGTTGTCTCTGATTGAGAACCATATTTAGGTAGCCTGTTTTCCCACTGAGTTGTGGGTGATTATTTTCTGTTTGGTGTTTTGTCGTCACCTTTCAGAACTGTTCGTTTGTCGTGTTGTTTTGTTAGTGTTCATATTTATTAAAGAAACGTATGCACCTTGGTCCTCTTCTCCTTCTCCAGACGACGTTCATTACAACAGCAAAATAATCCTGCAGCAACAGGATTTGAATGTTTAGTCCATTGTTGATGCTTGATAAGTGGTTAAACCTCTTAAGGATCTCTACAGATCGGTGTCCCACCCATGGGATGGTTGAGCTAACGTMGGCTAATGCAATTAGCATGAGGTTGTAAGTAACAAGAACATATCAGACATTGGCAGAAAGCTTGAATTCTTGTTAATCTAACTGCACAATTTACAGTAGCTATTCCAGTGAAAGAATACCATGCTATTGTTTGAGGAGAGTGTATAGTTTTGAACTTGAAAAGTAATTAATAAACCAATTAGGCACATTTGGGCAGTSTTGATACAACATTTTGAACAGAAATGCTATGATTCATTGCATCAGTCTAAAACTTTGCACATACACTGCTCCCATCTAGTGTCCAAAATCTAAATTGCACATGGGCTAGAATAATACATTTTGGCCTTTCTCTTGCATTTCAAAGATGATGGTACAAAAAAAAATACAAAAAAGGTTGGTTTTTTCATTTTATTATCTTTTATCAGATCTAATGCGTTATATTTTCCTATATTCCTTTGACATTTCCACAAACTTCAAAGTGTTTCCTTTCAAATGGTATCAAGAATATGCATATCCTTGCTTCAGGGCCTGAGCTACATTTAGCTATGTCATTTTAGGTGACAATTGATAAAAAGGGGCGGATCCTTAAGAGGTTTTTAACATGCTAGGCATTCTGCTGCTGCCGTTTCAGTTTCCAATTGATGTTTGCCTAACCTGACAAATGTGTGTTGAGAATAAACACACACAAGATCATATCTTTGTATAGGTAAACAACGACTGAGCCAACAGAATCTATGCAGACAGGTGCATAATCAGTGGTAAGACAAGGATGTCCTGTCTCATCACAAACTGATTGGATGGAGAACTTAAACAGTGGGCGTGTTACAGTTAGCTAATATGAAACACCTTTCTCTGTCATCAGACAGTCTGTCATACAGATAGATGTTCGGCATATTTACACAAACATTAGTAAATTACTTCAAATTACTTCCCTAGACATCTGAAATGATCTGGTCTGACCGCAAATATTCCCCTGAGATAATCAAAATTATACCTTATTACTGCCTTATACACTGCCTAGTAATACACTGTCACGGTCRTCATGGGAAGAAGTGGACCAAAGCGCAGCGTGGTACGTGTTCATTCTATTTATTTAATTAATGAACACCAACAAACAACAAAACAAAAGACGAACGTGATGTTCTGCAGGGCAAAATAACAACCAATGCAAAAATAAGAACCCACAAATGAAAGAGGGGAAAAGGACTGCCTAAGTATGATTCCCAATCAGAGACAACGATAGACAGCTGCCTCTGATTGGGAACCACATTCAGCAAAAAACAAAGAAATAGAAAACATAGAAATAAAGAAACTAGAATGCCCACCCTAGTCACACCTTGGCCTAACCAAAATAGAGAATAAAAGCCTCTATGGCCAGGGCGTGACAGTATCCCCCTCAAAGGTGCGGACTCCGGCCGCAAAACCTGACTCTAAAGGGGAGGGTCCGGGTGGGCATCCCTTACGGCGGCGGCTCCGGTGCGGGACATAGACCCCCCTCCGCCCGCAGATCCCTGCACTTTGGTGATCCGGAGGAACCACCGATCATCGCGCCGGAGGCTTTGGACTGGGGACCGTCGCTGCATGCTCCGGACTGGGGGCCGTCGCTGGAGGCTCCGGACTGGGGKCCGTCGCTGGAGGCTCCGGACTCACCAGGCTGGGGAGACACACTGCAGGCCTGGTGCATGGAGCAGGCACAGGACTCACCGGGCTGGGGAGACACACAGGAGGCCTGGTCCGTGGAGCAGGCACAGGACTCACCGGGCTGGAGAGACACACTGGAGGCCTGGTTTGTGGAGCAGGCACAACCCGTCCTGGCTGGATACCCACTTCAATCCAGCAAGTGCGGGGCACCAGCACAGGACGCACTGGGCTGTGAAAGCACACTGGAGGTCTGGAGATTAGAGCTAGCACAACCCCTCCTGGCTGATTCACCACTTTAGCCCGGCACGTTCAAGGCGCTGACACAGGACGCACTGGGCTGTGCAGGYGCACTGGAGACACCGTGCGCAGAGCCGGCACCACGCTTCCTGGCTGGATACCCCTCTTTACGCGGCAGGTACGGAGAGAATGTACTGCACTCACCGGGCTGTGACTTTGCACTGAAGGCACGGTGCGTAAAACCGGAAAACATGGCACTGGAACCGTGACCAACTCCGCTTGCTCTGCTCGCCAACCCGTGTGCCTCCCCCCMAAWWWWWTTTGGGGGGTTGCCTCTCGTGCTCCCGTCTCTGCCGTAACTCCTGATCTCTCTGCTCCTCTCTATCTGCCTCCGCCTGTTTCCATGGCAGGCTTTTGTCGCCTGCCATGATCTCCTCCCATGTCCACGATGTCCTAAACTCCCTTCTCTCCCGTGCCCAGGATCCCTTCTCCTCCTGGCCACGCTGCTTGGTCCTTTTGTGGTGGGTTCTTCTATCACGGTAGTCATGGGAAGAAGTGGACCAAAGCGCAGCGTGGTACGTGTTCATTCTATTTATTTAATTAATGAACACCGACAACAACAAAACAAATACGAACGTGACGTTCTGCAGGGCAAAATAACAACCAATGCAAAAATAAGAACCCACAAATGAAAGAGAGAAAAAGGACTGCCTAAGTATGATTCCCAATCAGAGACAACGATAGACAGCTGCCTCTGATTGGGAACCACACTCGGCCAAAAACAAAGAAATAGAAAACATAGAAATAAAGAAACTAGAATGCCCACCCTAGTCACACCCTGGCCTAACCAAAATAGAGAATAAAAGCCTCTCTATGGCCAGGGCGTGACATACACAGTCAATACATCTCACTGAACTTTAATAGAAAATAAATTATGATTTTACTAACCCTCTAACCCTCTAAATGGAATTGACACTTATTGACCCGCAATATGGTAATATACATGTACATGCATTAACTGAGGGTATTACTTTGTAGGAAGGTTCAAAGCGATGGGGAATTTACAGAGAGAGAATCGGACTTTCATTAGTGATGGAGAAAGAAGTTATTTGACAGAGTAGCTTCGACATACAACATCATAGGATCTGACACCAGTTCTGGTGATGAGTATTAAAGGAAAGACAGCATGAATTTTTAACAGATACACACACACACACACACACAAAAATATCATGCACACACACACCACCCACATCACATTAAAATGCTTGTCAATGTCAAGCAAATCTGACACTAAAATATGCTTCCAACCAGCAAAAACTCCCACGTTCAGTTGAAAATAAAAAATGATGAAATAAATTAGACCAATTAACAGGATGCATGATTATTTAGTCTAATTAAATGAATGGAGTGAATGGTACCACTGGCAGCGTTTTTTAAGACTCTCTCTGTGTATGTGTGTGTGTATGTGTGTGCGTGTGTGTATGTGTGCGTGCGTGATTCCCCATATTGAACTGTTTGACCTTCTTGAAGAGTTTTCGGAAAAAATATATTCCCCTTCATTTGGATGACGGAGACAGCAGGATTTTATTAATGAGTCAAGCTTTCACATCTTTCCACRCTGATATGAAAAATACTGCCTTTTCTTAACTATCAGATCATTTATAAGCTGAAATAACATGCAGGGACCAATTAGGTACTGACTGGAAAGAGAAAGACTAGGGATGGTCTAATGGAATGGTTGGAGGATTAGAGGAGACTTCTGAAGCATTGCCTCGTTCACTTTCTGACCTTGTTATTGTACCTTGAGATGCTAGAGATGATGTCTTAGAAAACAAGGATGCTAACACATGAACAGTTCATTGGAAAGACTGTTGATACATTAAAGAGCTAAAGCTGAAGTAGTTTAGCTAATATCTTTGAGATATAGTGGAACGTGGGTACAGGAAGGGATAGTGAGATTCTATTTTGGCACCTCATCACGTTATCTATGTAATTCGTGTGTGTGTGTGTGTGTGTGTGTGTGTGTGTGTGTGTGTGTGTGTGTGTGTGTACCACCACCCCAAATGGACAAGGAACCTAAATGGACTCTTTCAATGAACTGTTCATGTGTTAGCATCCTTGTTTTCTAAGACATCATCTCTAGCATCTCAAGGTACAATAACAAGGTCAGAAAGTGAACGAGGCAATGCTTCAGAAGTCTCCTCTAATCCTCCAACCATTCCATTAGACCATCTAGTCTTTTCTCTTTCCAGTCAGTACCTAATTGGTCCCTGCATGTTATTTCAGCTTATAATGATCTGATAGTTAAGAAAAGGCAGTATTTTTCATATCAGCGTGGAAAGATGTGAAAGCTTGACTCATTAATAAAATCCTGCTGTCTCCGTCATCCAATGAAGGGGAATATATTTTTTCCGAAAACTCTTCAAGAAGGTACAAACAGTTCAATATGGGGATCACGCAACGCACACGAACACACACGCACACACATAACACACACATCAACACAGAGAGAGTCCG
>NW_019943817.1:28461-83873 GCF_002910315.2 Salvelinus sp. IW2-2015
CTAGCTTGTCAAAGCTTCCCAGGGCTAGGCCTCTGTGGGGGGGTTATTCTTCAGACCTGTAATTTTTAATTTACGACGAGGATCATTTCCGCAGGGAGAAGCTTCTATAGCAGTTAGCCTTCTTTAGGTTTAAACCCACTGTTCATACATTTACCCCTCCTCTTTAGCTGTGGTACTTGTTAGTCAGGAAACACTTGCTCTCTTACATTACAATGCTTTAAGCTTGTGGTTACTGTAGTTTCATAGATAGAAACAGAGAGAAGAGAGAGGAGAGAAAGAAGGGGGAGCAGACACTGGATTGACACCAAACTTGGGAGCAGAAGCTGGATTAGGGCGTTGAATGGGATAGTGTGTTCACCATTTGGAACCGCCTAAACGTGTCGTGCTGTTCTCTCCTTCATACGACCCCCGCAAGTGTGTGTATGGCAGTGTGTGCCGCAGTAATAACTTGTTTGTGTGTGTGTTGTGTGCTCTACCAGGTCCCAAATCTCCTGTTCAGACTGGGATTTTGAGATGGCTGGACATGATAAAGCGCTCTCTGACAGGATAAAATCATTATTGTTTCTCGAATGAAGTGGGTCTGTATGAGAGAGAAGACAAGGTGTGTCTGTGTGTCTTTCTGTTGTGGTTCTGTGTGTCTTGTCTGTCTGTCTGTCTTCTTCCTGTCTGTTCTGTTCTGTCTGTCTGTCTGTTCTGTCTGTCTGTCTGTCTGTCTGTCTGTCTGTTCTGTCTGTCTGTCTGTCTGTCTGTCTCACTGTGTGTGTGTTTGTGTGTGTGTGTGTGTGTGTGTGTGTGTGTGTGTGTGTGTGTGTGGTGTTGTGTGTGTGTGTTGTGGTGTGTGTGTGTGTGTGTTGTTGTGGTGTTGTGTGTGTGTGTGTGTTTGTGGCTGTGTCCTCGTCCTGTCTGTATGCTGTGTGTATGTGTCTGCGTTCTGTTCTGTCCTGTGCCCCTAGTCTCTGTCTGTCTGTCTGTCTGTCTGTCCGTTCCTGCTTCTGTCTGTCTGTCTGTCTGTCTGTCTGTCTGTCTGTCTTGTCTGTCTTGTCTGTCTGTCTGTCTTTCTTGTCTGTGTCTGGTGGTCTGTGTCTCTTCGTATTTCTGTCTGTATTGGCTGTGTGTTGTGGTGTCGTTGTGTGCGTATGCTGTCTGTCTGTCTGTAGTTGTTGTGCTGATGCTGTGGCTTGGTTTTTCCAACTCTCTTAAATATCCTTCCTTTGTAACTGTCCCTTTGTCCTCTCCTCTCCAATGTACCCATCCGATGCCCCCCCTCAAATGAACGGAAAAGATTTCACATGATTGCTTTCACCTCTCCTCGCGTTTGCCTCCACCGAGGAAAGCTCGCCGCTAGACGCACGAATATTAAAGCAGATAATGGTCTCCCAAGGCTAATCTTACAGTGTTGAGAGTAGTCGCTCTCCTCGTAGCGCTCTCTCACTCTCTCGCGACCGCAAGTGCACTCTACCAGTTTTACAGCTTGTGCGCCGCTGCTCTCCGCGTTTACCGTCGCTGGAAGAAGATGCGTCCTACCCAGCCGTTACAGTTGAAGAAGTGGATCACCAGCCTGTTACAGTTTGACAGAAATTGGTTCACCAGGCGGTCACGTTCCTCGCTTGCTCTCTCTCTCCGCTCATCTCTCTCGCTCTCCCTCACTCGCTCAGCTTGCGCTCGCGTCAGTACTGGATGCACACACACCCGCTCTCTCGCTCTCTCGGCTGTGAACTTTTCTCATGATCGGCGCATCTCCTCTCGCTCTCCTCGCTCGCGCTCTGCTCTTCTCTCGCCGCACCGCCTCCGCTCAATCGTTGTTCCCTGGATGAATACAATATACCTCACTTTAGGCAAGCCGGCACGAGTCTCCACGATGCCTGTTTCCTGCTGGGTGTTTGTTTCCGTGCTTAGTATTCGTGCCACACCGGACTGTTTTTTCGGTTGCTACTTCCTCTCTCTCTCAATTCTCTCGCTCTCCATTCGTTAGTGATTCAGTTTTCGATATAACTAAATTATCATGAGCAACTTACCCACTCATGCGTAATTGGTCCGATCCGTTCGCTCCCGTGGAGTGTGGGCGAGAGAGAGACACTCTGACCAAGCCGTTCATTACACAGCGTTCAGTTGAAGAAGTTCCCAGCCTCTCAGCCTCTGCCCACCGTGGTTCTCCCAGCATCTCTCTCGCGCGCTCGCGCTCTCCCCAGTGTCTACAGATTGAAGAAGCTCCCAGGGATTCACATGTTAAGAAGTGGTCATCCCGCTCCCTCCGCTCTTGAAGAGCTGGTTCTTCAGTTCCCGTTACAGTTGAAGAAGTGGCTATACCCAGTGTTGACAGTTGAAGAAGTGGGTTCCAGTGTTACAGTTGAACAGAAGTGTCTCCCAGTGTTACAGGTTGAAGACTAGTTCGAAAGTTTGGTCACCCAGCGTTACAGTTTGAAGAATCGGTCTCCCAGCGTTACAGTTGAAGAAAGTTGGTCTCCAGTGTTACAGTTGAAGAAGCTGTCTGACCCAGCTGTTTTACCAAGTGAAGAAACGTTGGTTCTCCCAGTGTTACAGTTGACAGAACGTGCTCCCAAGTGTTACAGTTGAAGAAGTGGTCTCCGGTGTTAACAGTTGAAGAGTGGTCTCCCAGTCGTTTTCAGTTGAAGAAGTGTCTCCCAAGTGTTACAGCTTGAAGAAGTGGTCTCCAAAGCGTTACAAGTTGACAAAGTGGGTCCTCCCAGTCGTACAGTCGAAGTAAGTGGGTCTCTCCTCAGAGCATGGTTACAGTTTGAGCGATTAAGGGTTGTGTGCCTCGTACGACCATGTTTACAGTGAAGAAGTGTCACCAGTTTTACAGTTCGAAGACAGTGGTGTTCCAGTGTTACAGTTGAAGAAGTTGTCTGGTCCCAGCGTTACCAGTTGAAGAGGTGTTCCCATGTGATCTTACAGTTGGAGGAGAGTGTATCCTATGACGTATCATAGTTTGAGACAGTAGTCTTCTCCACACTGCTGTAGCAGTCAGATATGATATAGTCGAAGCTCTCCTCGGAAAGTGTTAGCTCAGTTGAAAACTCGTGCTCCATATTCAGCCTTACTGCTCGATACGTGTTCTCCCGCATGTGTTACAGCGAAGAAGTGGTTCTCCCTCCATTAGTGCTTTTCCAGTTTGAAGTAAACATGGCTGGTATGACGTCCTACCACTTTCCACTGCTGTTCTCACTGTAAGAGTGTTCCAGTGTCTGCATCGCATACGTAACCATACTCGGTTCAACCAATGTGTATCATCTCTCGTGAAACCTGCCGTCTCCCATAGCCGCTATGCTTGATCGCTACAAGTGTCATTCCTGCGTCTATCATGCTTGAAGACTGCTGTGTCACCCCTGTCGTCACAGTTGAAGAAGTGGTCACCTCCACGCGTTTCGACTTTAGTTCATAGCAAATTTGATCTTTCCTTACTTCCCTCAGTCGGTTAACTGATTTTGATAGAATGTTTCTCACTCGCAGTATTACAGCTCGAAGAAGTTGGTCTCTCCAGACAGTACAGTCTCGAAGAAGTGGATCTCCAGTGCGTGGTAGCGGTTGAAGAAGTGTCTCCCGCTTTACAGTTGAAGAAGTGCTCTACCAGTGTTACTAGTTGAAGTACTGTCTTCCCAGTTTTACAGATTGAAGACTGTCTCCCAGCGTAACAGTTGAAGAAGTGGTCACCCGTGTTACGGTGATTAGAATATGGTCACCCAGCGTGTCTACGTTCCTGATCCTGTTCCTTTTGTCTTATTATTTATTTTAGTGGTCAGGGCGTGCAGTTGGTGGGTTTTCTATGTGGTGCATTTTCCTTATGTTGGGATTGTGTTCGGCCTGGTATGATTCTCCAATCTAGAGGGCAAGGCTGTCATCGTTGTCCTGATGAGAATGCAATAACTGTAGGCAAGGCCGGTTTCACGTGTGTCTTTTTGTGGGGTTTGTTTCCGTTGGTTAGTATTCGTGCCGACACGGGACTGTTTCGGTTTATTTCATTTTGTTATTTGATGTTTCATGTTAGTTGTTCAGTTTTGATATAATAAATTATCATGAGCACTACCCCACCTTCTGCGTATTGGTCCGTTCCGTCTCGCCTTGCCTCCTCGATCCGAGAAGAGGACGAATATGACAGCCGTTACACAGCGTATACAGTTGAAGAGTGTCTCCAAGCAATTACAGTTGAAGAAGTGGTCTCCCAGCATTACAGTGGAAGAAGTGTCTCCCAGTGTTACAGTTTGAAGAAGTGTCTCCCAGTGTGACAGTGAAGAAGTTGGTTTCCCAGTGTTACAGTTGAAAGAAGTGGTCTTCCGAACAGAGTGTACAGTAAGAAGGTGCGTATCCCAGTGTTACAGTTGAAGAAGTGGTCTCCCAGGATGTTTACAGTTTGAAAGAAGCTGTCTCCCTACGTGTTACAGTTTGCATAAGGACTGTGTGCTCACCCACGTTTACAGTTGTGAAAATGGATCCTCCCAGCTGTACAGTTGAAGAAGTGGTCTCCAGTGTTAACAGGTTAGAGAGCATGTCTCCCAGTGTTACAGTTGAAGCAAGTGGATTCCAGTGTTAACAGTTGAAGAAGTGTCTCCAGTGTTACAGTTAAGAAGTGGTCTCCAGTGTTTTACCCCTCCCCCCCCGCCGCATGCACACCCACCCTCCCCCTCCTCTCCTCCCCCCCCCCCTCGTTGAAGAAGTGGTCTCCCTGTTCAAGTAGTTACAAGTTGAAGCATGAGCTGGTCTCCCAGTGTACAGTTGAAGAATTTGGCTCTCCAGCGTCTATAGGTTGAAGAGTGGTCTCCAGCGTTACATGTGAGAAGTGGTCTCCCAGTTTTACAGTTGAAGAAGTGGTCTCCCAGTGTTACAGTTGAAGAAGTGGGTACACACAGTCTCTTTACCAGTTGAAGAACGTGGTGTTCTCCCTAGCTTTACCGTTGCAGAAGTGGTTCTAACCCAGTCGTTTATACTCAGGGTTGAAGAAGTGTGCTCCAGTGTTACATGTTGAAGAGGTCGTCTTCACCAGCGTATACACGTCTAGAAGAAAGCTGTCTTTCCACCTGCCGGTTATCAGGATATAACAAGACAGGTTCTCCCGAGTGGTTCACTCTGATTCATTTTCATGCTTGATATAGAAGAGGTGTCACACACTCAGCGTTCACAGTTGAGAGTATTAGTGTCATCTGCACAGTTGTAGCAGGTTTCGACTAAGTGGTCCTAACCCAGATGTGTGTGTGCTTCCATATACACGTCTGACAGAACGTGGTACTCATATCTCTGCCTCTGCCGTCTGGTAATGACATCCCCTTCAGTGTTTCAATCTGTGTTGTTATAGGAGTAAGTTGAGCAGACTTCTTTCCCTAGGTGTTATACTGATCAGTTGAAGGAATGCCGCTTCTTCTCCCCCTAGTGTTATCCAGATATGAAGAATGTGCGTTTGCCTGTTTACAGCTTGAAGATACCTGTGGCTCTCCGCAGCTGATCACGCAGTTGACCAGAATGCTCGCTCTCCGCAGCTGCTACTAGTTTGAAGAACTTGGTCTCCTCCCATCTGTTACATGCTATGTTAAGAACATGTAAAAAGAAGAGAAGATCAGAGTATGTCTGGGTGATGCTGGAGACGGAGCTCAGTCTCGATCGATGAGAACTGACTAGCCTCAGCTTGAGGGTTATGCCGTCTCATACATTGTAAGCGTTGCTACATGTTGTAGCCGAATGTAACAATATGCACAGCCTGTGCATATTTTGACAGGTTGCAAATGCTCTGTTAGGACCGCTCATTACATATTCAGTTAACTCCATAACAGAATTAACGTTCTCCTTCTCTCTTGTAGCCTGAACATAACCTGTTCCACATTGTCTCCCTGAATCCTCTGAACTCCACTATAGTTAGAATTGTACCATTTACATTCTTCCTGAACTCCTCTCTCTCCGGTGAAACTAGCTCCTGCTCGTGGAATCCACTAAGGCTCGTGGTGTCTGTGTTGTGCTGTGTGTGCTGTCTGTGTTGTGTGTGTGTTGTGTTGTTTGTTGCGTGGTGCTGCTTGCGTGCGTGCGCTGCGTTGCGTGCGTGCGTGCGTGCGCTCTCTTCTACTCCTCTCCTCTCTACTACCGTTCACTTGCCGTGTGCAACAACTGTAGTGTGTCCAACACTTTCAGATTTGTTACTTCTTCCCCCGTCCTCCTTCCTGTCCACTTACGCATCTTATCTGTACGGATTTATTGGTTGAAAGAAATATGTTGGAAACTCCTTTTCCGTTCCACTCTTAGCCATCTAGTTGTCTTACAACGTATACAAAACGACCTTTCAAGGGTAAGCGATATTTAAAGAGAGTTGGAAAACAACCACCACACACACAACAACCTATACAGACAGACAGAGACATACACACACACACAACCACTACTAGCCTTACAACAGACAGCACAAACATATGACCACGCAGATCACAGACAGACAGACAGCACTGTAAAGACAGCACAGACCAGATAGCACAGATCAGACAGACGACCATCAGTACCGACCAGACTGACAGTCATGACAGACAGACAGACAAGCCAGTCATACAGACCAGACAGTGACGAGCCACATTACAACAAGCCATACAGACAGACGAGATCACCTACAACACCCACTACAGCACTACACCCACACATACACATCACACACCACTACACACAACTCCGACATCTGGGTGGGTGGGTGGGGGGGGCAAGGAGACTCCCAGCTCCGCTAAAACCACGGATCACTATGTGCAGTTTAAGGGATTGTTAAATAAATGTTATAACTATTTGGTTTTAATATCATCACCTCTTGAAGAGCATAGTCAGAACTACACAGTTCAGATTATTCMCCATTTAGCTTTATCAGAGTTATACAGCAAGTAACTGCATGATTTTCATGATCAGAAAACATCAATTGATCATGTAATTTCAGATACGTGAGGCTATTCTATCCGTTTGGCATATAGCTAGCTAAGCAAAAAAAATGTAATTTAGCTTGCTTCAGAGATTAGGCTTTTGGAAAGTGATTGACATCAACAAGTCCTCATCCTGGTAAAAATATCAGTCGGCCTACTGTCATCACCACTATAGATGGCAATCAAATCAAACAATATTTGGATATATAGTCATCTAGTTTATCCCCTGAAAGTTAGCCTGTTAACTAGCCATATTGACATGATCTGTTATTAGCTAGCTAGCCAAGTTGACCTGGTCCATCAATCAATGTAGCCTATCATGTCTGTCAGCAGCAATTGTGATTAAACAGAACTCTGATGATAGAGCTAAATGTGTGCAATTGTTTTGCATGGAATAATTGGAAATCTGATGTTCTGACTACACCGTTAGAAAGAAAGGTGCTATCTACAGCCTAAAAGGGTTCTTCAGCTGTCCCCATAGGAGAACCCTTTGAAGAACCCTTTTGGGTCCAGGTAGCACCTTTTTGAGTTCCATGTAGAACGACTTCCACAGAGGGTTCTAACTAGAACCAAAAAGGGTTCTCCTATGGAGACAGCCAAAGAACCTTTTTGGAACCTTTTTTTCTAAGAGTGTATGCTCTTCAAGAGGTGATGATATTACAACCAAATAATTTACATTTATTTAACAATCCCTTGAAAACGGCACACAGTTGTCAATGGTTTTAACGGAGCTTGGGAACCAATACCCCCCTGCAGGCAAATCGAACACTCTGCACCTTATTGTGACGTTGTATTGATAATGACTTATAGACCTGTTGTGCTGAGAGGGTTAAAACCACATTCAGCATTCCGGGGGAGAGCACAAACACAGTTGTCTCTTCAGCAGAACTAAGTCTTGTGGTTATATTGTTCCCTCACTGTCCATAATGTGTCAGAATCTAATCTCATGGATTTCTTAAACCATCAGATTTTTCCAATACGGGGTAATTTGCAAAGGAGAGGAGAAAGCTTTGCACATTAAATATCATGGCAAATCCATTTCCTGCCGACAAAATGTGAATTTTCCCCTCTTCTGCCCTAGAACCCGAGCGTCTTCACTGGCACAGCATATTTCTACATTCGGGAAAATTCATCTGATGTGCTTTGACTCGCACCTTATGGTGGAGCCTAGCGTCTGTCTGTATAAGTCTGCGATATAGCCGTTTCATCAGAAACAAATAAAATGTTATTTGTCACATGCTTCGTAGACAAACAGTGAAATGCTTACTTACGGGTCCTTTTCCAACATTCAAATTATTTGTGACCGAGGAATACATACACAGTGAATAACAAATAAAAATAAAGAGTAAAAATAACATTGCTATATATAGGGAGTAGAAAATATCAGGGTTGTATACAGGGAGTACCAGTACCAAGTCGATGTGCAAGGGTACGAGGTAATTGACGTAGCTATGTACATATACTGTAGGTAGGGGTAAAGGGACTAGGCAACAGGATAGATAATAGACAGTAACAGCAGTGTGTGAGGTGTGTGTAAAGTGTGTGTGTGTGCATCTGTGTGTATGTGTGTGTGTGTGTGTGTGTGTGTGTGTGTGTGTGTGTGTGTGTGTGTGTGTGTGTGTGTGTGTGTGTGTGTGTGTGTGTGTGTTGTGTTGTGTGTGTGTGTGTGTGTGTGTGTGTGTGTCGTGATTGATGTCAGTGTGAGTATGTGTGGCTAGAGACCAGTGTGTGTGCATTGAGTCAGTGCAAAAGAGTTAGTGCAAAACAAAGTCAATGCAGGTAGTCCAGGTAGCCATTTGATTAGCTATTTAGCAGTCTTGTTTAGAGGTCTTATGGCTTGGGGGTAGAAGCTGTATCATAGCATGTATCTCATTACTTAAAAATCCTCAGCCTTTAAAACAGAAGGTCAGGGATCAGCAAAGCCTCACCGCTGGCCAAGGAGCTTATGATTCCATTGAGATGGAATCACATCTTCTCTGATTACCTTCCCACTGTCAACATGAAGCCTATTGATATCTAATCTGTCTGCTATTTCATCTGTCCATGTTCTGACTGATTCCCTTCTCTAAAGCCTGATCCCTCCTGTGACTGGGCGATGTGTTAGCATACCATCTTTACATTGACATCTAAATGATGTTTGTAATAATATATATGGAATATAACTCCAGCACAATACCTGAAGAGGAAATGTATTGTGTGATTATTTGTCAGTTGCCTTATAACGACATAACGTTAGTTGTAGTAATAAACCMTGAAGAGAATATGAATGTAATGGGGGTAAAATGAAATGGAATGTCTTACGTCACATAGGTGAAGTGCTAGGGAAATTTGTGTATTAATGATTCTGAACAGATGGCTTGGTTTATGCGGACATCTCTGGAGAGGACTGCAACTGTTGTGCGGAGGCTTTTTTAAAAACAAAACATGATCGCTTTAAATTTATTCCAAATCCCTCCTTACCAGACAAACAAATCTGGAGAGTTTAAAGAGAAGACGGTTTCAAAAAAAAACTCACCCTTTACAAAAACAACAACCCTCAAAGACAACAGTTTCTCGGTAAAACATCAATGGAGGTATAAAGCAAAAATGTGAAGCGGCTAAGCTTGGAGGCCTTTGGGATAATTGCATTACGTCGCTGTGAAAATGGCATCAAATGATGCATAATTAAGATTTCTGGGAGGTGAAACAGCGTACCTACAGCTATACGAACAGGTGGTAATCCGTATTATCATGGTAGAGTTGTACAGGGAGTCTTAGCTTTACCCAGGAACCACTCTGGAAGGTATTGCATAGATGATTTATGGGGTAGAAGTGTCAAGATGCAGCTGACACTCAAGTATCCTCTGATGCCATTTCATCACATAAACTATAGTAGAAAGGCCTAAAGTTGTTGGTTATTAGGACAATATCAGTCTAAGATTTCAGCGGTCTGAGTTTCATTTACGTGACTCACAACCTGAGTTCGGTCTTATGTAGCAAAATTTGAAATTGAGTTTTTTTACATTATATAAAAGTAGAGACTCAGAGTTACAACATTGTATATCATGCACTGCATTTGAGGAACAATGGGGAAGGAATTCTGCTATGAAAGTTGTGTTACACTTTTTGTGATCACTGTTAAAGCTAAAATCCTTAATCGAAACTTTTTGGTAAAAAGCTGAGGGATGAGCCTGGAGAAATGTAACCACTCTCAAAATCATACACAGAGCTTTGGATGCAAGGTCATGATATCAAAATTATAGTTTTAACCATGTTTTGAGGCTATACAGTGCTTGGTAACATTTACATTGTTTACAAACATTGGAGTAAAACAAGCTTATATTTTGGGTTCAGAAGGGGTACAACAGAACTAAGCTCATGAGGCATTTATAAATTATATTCTTCAAGAACCAACAGGTACATATCATTATTTTATAAGTCCAGAAATGGATGTAGCGACTAAGAATTCTAGCTTTAATGAGGGTGAGTCGTCGATAGTTCCGCCTTATGTCATCAGCGTTCCATTGACTGTGAAYCCATCCACTACACCATAACAGTTGGATATTTTTTTATATAGCAACTTTTATATYGCATGGCATCATCATTCTGTATGTCTTCGTTTACTATAAGTGGCCATTAAACGCTGAGTGTGTTTTTCCTCAGTATCCAACAAAGAGGCATTTATGTCTTTGTCGAGTGGAGCTTGAAGACCATAAAAGACTGCTAAATATACAAGAAGGAATTGTCAAATTGTTTGAGGGACACTGGCTGAAGGATTGTCTTAGAGATGTTCAGCATTGTTGTATTCAGGGTATGTACTGTTGTTCATTGAAAAGATCTGTATTCTATCGGTAGAATACATGACGCAAAGATGAATATTAATGTCCGTCATTATTGCACAGCCTTATTCACTTTGTTCAAGACTTCCTTTGGAACTTTCAAACGCTGGCGCTTAGCGAGAACCATAAAGATTCAAGGGTGAATTATGTCTCAAGTTTCCCTTATCAGTGGCTGACACACTAGCTTACCCCTAACAAGCCGCGCCGTGCATTTTGACGACTAAGTGGGGGAAAAACACTGGCGTCAGCGAAACATACATAACCCGATCAGGAGACAAAAAAGGGGGGGGGGGAAGGAAGAATTTGTTATACCGAAACAGCAGCTTTTGAAATTACATTCATTATGTATTCGATGCTAAGAGGGTACCGCTAACACACCAGCTACAAAAAGAACTTGTCACACTATTTGGCTTCCAGACTTGGGAATAATCACCTGTGCAATGTCAAATTTATTCAACAGGAAAAGTATTTTAATATGTGTTATGAGATTACATTTTAAATCATGGCCATAATTGGTGCATGTGCCCCTGTTCCCATTGATTCCACTTCTCCTACTGCTTTCCATCCGCCCTTGCCTGCCAATGTTGTCTCCATCTCCCAGCTTCACAATATAAAGGGAGCCTTTTTAACAGTATCTGTGTCGGCTACTCGGCTCGGAACACGACTAGGAGTTGTGCCAGGGGCTTGCAAATGGATTCTGAGCCCCTTCAATAGCGGTGCTTTGAGCTGGTATCAGCACAAATAGAATAAAGGTGGCCTTGCTTTACATTTTCATTGATTGGGACTTAACTTTTTCGGTGATAAATGACTCTTTCACAGAGGCACTGCACTGCACTGCACGCATGCCTGTCTTCCTGCCACGGGTAGCCTCCGCCATTAGACTGTAACCTGCATTTCGCCTCCCGGTCCCTGCCAGGTTGTTGTCAGCAATCTATAATATCCACGAGCAGCGTTCCACTGCATGATGCTTGGTTCTGAAGATGCACTTACAGTAAAAACCTCGGGCCAAGAATTAGGCTTTTGTCATCCTAATTGTTCTATAATACATAGCTGTGGTATTCATTAAAGGTTATGTGTAAATGTGATGTTCTGTTACAGATTCCGACACATACTGACTCTAAATATATCTACCCCTGGATTGTTAAATTGGACTCGTTTTGTCATTTCTTGATTTGATTTTTGATTATTTGTGTATTTGTATTTGAGAGATTCTACTGTACTGTTGGAGCTAGTAACATAAGCATTCCACTGCACCAGCTATCACACCTGCAAATCTGTGTGCCTGACCATTCAACCTTGATTTGAGATCCCTTTTAAGACAACACACTAACTAATAATCTATAACTACTTGGCTGTGTAAGTATACAGGGGAAACTGCAGTCATGTCACATGCCGTTAATATGTCAATATAGCTAATTGGCCAAATCTGGATTCATGACAGGAAATGTTCAATATCTCTGAAAGTGGACTAGCAGTATAGTCTCAGATTAGCCTATTATGACTCCACTATGTATAAATAGAGTGCGTTGGTATCCCCACGGAGAGAATGCATTTCCTGAGTACAGCAGCAAGGATGCAGCATTTAATATAGATGTAATTTATGCAGATCATTTTATAGTAAGCTGGGCCTGTTGGGCTTTGTATTGGAAATTGCAGGTGTAAGCAGCTCTGCCAACTTGGATGAAAACATGCACAAATTAATATGGCCTAGCTGGTCTTTACCAACATGTTAATGAGCACTTAGATTATTCTAATGTTCAAGGTCCCAAAATTGGACGCTGATTTAAACAACCGTACCTCAAGCCTAATGAGCATGACTTTTTTAGAAATATAAATACATGGTAAAATTCAAGCCACGTTTACTGCTGTGATGAATAAAACATGGTATCAAGGTAACTGGGGTGCCGTGGAACTCTAATATGTCTGGGGCGTAGGACACGGTAAGGTCAGTAATCTGGCAATTTGGGACAATCCTTTTTTTTTTTATGGTAACTGCTATAGTCACACTGAAACCAAAATATTCACTTATTTATGTTAGCTTCACAATGAATTCAGTTTTCCGGGTCAGGCCTTACTACGACTATAATATGTGGTTGTCTCACCAAGCTATCTTAAGATGAATGCACTAAGACACCTTGAATAAGAGCGTCTGTTAAATAAATGACTAAAATGTCAAACATAAAATGTCAAGAAATGAACTCCTTGCCCCAACTTTTATATGTAAATATGGTCAGGAGTTCTCTCTGACCATGTGAGCTGACCAGGAAGCACTCCTGGCACCAAACGTTGATAGACATAGGGAGGATTGACAGCTAGCTAGGGCATTCAACAGACAGGCCTATATTCAACCAGCTAGCTAGGGCATTCAACAGACAGGCCTATATTCAACCAGCTAGCTAGGCATTCAACAGGTGGCCTATATTCAACCAGCTAGCTAGGGCATTCAACAGACAGGCCTATATTCAACCAGCTAGCTAGGGCATTCAACAGACAGGCCTATATTCAACCAGCTAGCTAGGGCATCAAACAGAAGGCCTATATTCAACGCTAGCTAGGGCATTCAACAGGCTCTATTAATCCACTCAAAGAAACTGTAGATACAGCAAAGCCTTTATAATAAAAGTAAGTGAAGCAAAGAGTGGTACCACTTATACTGTAAGACAACGCAGTGTAACTGGTGCAGATGCCTAATGAATATGGTTTGGGTTGGCTTTTCTCGCTCCCAATAATATTACCTGCATATTACCACTTCATGAATTAAACATAAAAAGTATTTGAAAGCAATTTTAAAACATTTGGGATTATGGCTTATAGTTCTGCAACTGATCCCATAAAACAACCACTTAGATACATACTGTTACAGGCACAGAGAGAGAAAGAGAGACTTGGGCATTTTCATTTTTGCAAATCTTCAGCTTATCTTCAGTGTAAAATAAAGATTAATGGTTTGCATAAAATAAAAGCATGGGAGATAAATAGTGTGTTGTAGAATAGCCACATATTACAATGACAGCATGGGTTCCCTACTTTGCAGTTAATCATTCACAATGTGGCGCCGTTACAAAAGTGAGAGACCTAAACACCACTACGGAGTATTGCTGGGGACCCTGAAACGCCCCCTCATTTAGACTCTGGACAATCAAAACACTAATCAAAGAGGCAATTAGTCAGCAGAAGTTCATTGGTTCTCCCTCCTAACACGTCCAGTGGGATAGTAAGACAAAGACGTAAATGGGAAACAGAACACGACGGCGGTTCCATCCCACTTGCTCTTAAACACAGCATTACGGCGAGCAAAGAAGCAAAGAAGCTCCAGATGCTCGAGTGGGAATTTGGAAAATTGTTAACCTCAAAAAAAGCTAAACTACTTAGCATAATACGGCGGAACATAATCCCTCCCCAATGTAATCAATTTAAAGAGAAATGTCCAGTAAGGGGGTGCAACTAAGCCAACCGCCACTTCCTCCACGTAACAGCTGGCAAGGGCTTCCATAACAGGGAGTCAGGGGACTGGCCACAGCTGATGCTTCCCCCATTAACTTTCAACTTATGGATAGTGTGGCTCTCCTCCAAAGATATCTTGAACCCGGCTCCATTATGATTGCCAAGGTCGTATCTGATGAAAACCTGATGAACCAGCAGTTCATCTTTCAACTATTACATTTTTTCTTCCTTTGCCTAGTTCCTGGCTAGGGCATCTTATTGAACAGTAGGGGACCGGGAGTTTTTAATTACAACGAGAACCGCAGAGTTAATTGAACATAAGAGGCACTAATTTCGTGTTACAGCAAATCAAGATGTTACTTATTTAAATTGTGTCCTCGTCCCACTAGGGGGTTGGGGACTTTGCTTTAGATGCCAATGTCACTCTTCTCTGGCACCAAAGTGAAATCTGCAATCTCAGAGAAGTGACTGTTTTCATATGAAGATTTTCTCTGAAAGTAATTAGATAAGACTATCGAATCAAGTAATTTTATCATCAAGACATCTCATAGGTTACACATCAATCCTTCCTTTTCTACGTCTGCTCACTGCTTTTCCTTTGAGGGCTGACAACCTGAAATACTAAAATATAATATGTTTATTCTTCCCCTCGAGCACAACGAACGCAATCAAGACCCTCCCTTCCAGAGTAAGCTCAACAAATGGTTTTGTGGAGGGAGGCTAACTTCAGTGTTTTTCTCCTCCAAAAACAATTGATGTTGAGAGCCCCCATGCAGTCTTTTTAAATCATCACTTTGTCTAATAAATCACTGTGTGTTTTGGGAAACCAAGCACGAGCTCACCAGAAGACGCAGGACCAGAACAGCCTGTTAACATGGTGGACCATCCTGACCTATAACCCTGTCTGCCATCTATTAGTTGCAGAATGCCATGATCATCTACAGGGCAGACTATAGGTCACTGCTTCAGAGGCTTAACACACAAAGTAATACTTGTTTTTTAATCTTCAGGATCATCACAAAGTCTATTTCATATTTTTTGCAAAATAGACTTTGTAATGATACTGGAGATTATTACTTATTAAAAATGTTCTAATGAATAAACACTCTCGAATTACACATTTCGGAATGTTTTCTGTTGTTGAAGGGAAATAAATAAACCAGTCTGAAATGAAAGGTTGTCGTCATCATAATTTCTCGTCAGTTTTTAACATAACAGGATAAACAGATCGTAAACAAGGTTATAATAAAAGTCAAAACATTGGCATGTAAGTATCTTTTCAAGTTATTGTTTTACAACTCAAGCTCTGAAAGGAATAACTCACAGTAAAATGTATTTATATTCTGACAAAATAAGGAAGACCTGTTTTAATGACTGATTATGTTAATGTGTCTGATGATATGGAATATTTTGAGTACATTAAATACATTCCTGCACCAAAACAAATTACAGAACGCAGTCTAACATATGATAAGGAAAGACATACACAAGTAATATAATATTAATAAAACAATACATTTATTGAAAGAGTAACGTTTGGGGAATACAGTACCTTGTGAAAGCATTCACCCCCCTTGGCATTTTTCCTATTTTGTTGCCTTACAACCTGGAATTAAAATCGATTTTTGGGGGGGTTGTATCATTTGATTTACACAACATGACTACCACTTTAAAGATGCAAAATATTTTTTATTGTGAAACAAACAAGAAATAAGACAAAAAAACTGAAAACTTAAGCATGCATAACTATTCACCCCACCAAAGTCAATACTTTGTAGAGCCAACTTTTGCAGCAATTACAGCTGCAAGTCTCTTGGGATATGTCTCTATAAGCTTGGCACATCTAGCCATCCGGATTTTTGCCCATTCTTCAAGGCAAAACTGCTCCAGCTCCTTCAAGTTGGATGGGTTCCTGCTGGCGTACAGCAATCTTTAAATCATACCACAGATTCTCAAATGGATTGAGGTCTGGGCTTTGACTAGGCCATTCCAAGACATTTAAATGTTTCCCCTTAAACCACTCAAGTGTTGCTTTAGCAGTATGCTTAGGGTCATTGTCCTGCTGGAAGGTGAACCTCCGTCTCAGTCTCAAATCTCTGGAAGACTGAAACATGTTTCCCTCAAGAATTTCCCTGTATTTAGTGCCATCCATCATTCCTTCAATTCTGACCAGTTTCCCAGTCCCTGCCGATGAAAAACATCCCCACAGCATTTCTTTAAGCAATGGCTTTTTTCTGGCCACTCTTCCGTAAAGCCCAGCTCTGTGGAGTGTACGGCTTAAAGTGGTCCTATGGACAGATACTCCAATCTCTGCTGTGGAGCTTTGCAGCTCCTTCAGGGTTATCTTTGGTCTCTTTGTTGCCTCTGATTAATGCCCTCTTTGCCTGGTGTGTGAGTTTTGGTGGGCAGCCCTCTCTTGGCAGGTTTGTGGTGGTGCCATATTCTTTCCATTTTTTAATAATGGATTTAATGGTGCTCCGTGGGATGTTGAAAGTTTTTGCAATTTATTTATAACCCAACCCTGATCTGTACTTCTCCACAACTTTGTCCCTGACAGTTTGGAGAGCTCTTTGGTCTTCATGGTGCCGCTTGCTTGGTGGTGCCTCTTGCTTAGTGGTGTTGCAGACCCTGGGGCCTTTTAGAACAGGTGTATATATACTGAGATCATGTGACAGATCATGTGACACTTAGATTGCACACAGGTGGACTTTAACTAATTATGTGACTTCTGAAGGTAATTGGTTGCACCAGATCTTATTTAGGGGCATAGCAAACGGGTGAATACATATACACGCACCACTTTTCCGTTTTTTATTTATTTAAAAAAAATTGAAACAAGTAATTTTTTTAATTTCACTTCACCAATTTGGACTATTTTGTGTATGTCCATTACATGAAATCCAAATAAAATCCAGTTAAATTACAGGTTGTAATGCAACAAAATAGGGAAAAACACCAAGGGGGTTGAAAGGGTAGTGTAGCTCAGAGAATGCATTGATTGAGTAGTAGAACTTTGTCCGGGCATCAGTCCTCAAGAGAACGTTCAAGACAATATTGTGACGAAGCATACAACTCATGAATAGCATGTCCTTTACTTATAATAGAAAACTAACTATCTAAACACTTACTTCATGAATGGTTGCTGCTGCCGCCGGTTTCACGATCCATGCGGCAACATTGATGCAACTGCTGGGAAATCCATGTGTGTAGCTAGCCTGATTTGCTCTGCAGTCCAAAGCGAAGTGTGCTGTGCATGTGTGGCGGTTCGGACTTAATTTTTTGACACTCGAAGCCAAATCAGACAAAGTGATTGTTCGGATGGAAGACAGCAATACTTCAGTTTCTCTTGCTTTTGGGTGGGGCCAGCACCAGAACTAGGAGGATAAAAGCAAATTAAACGATATAAACATTCATTGGTTTGTAATAACCGAATCGCATTGTGACGTTATGCGTCGGCCAAATACTCCCACCAGAAAAGGCTGAAATTCCAGGCATTTTTTCCATACAGCTATTACACAGAAAGTGCATCACCATTACAGCATGGAGATATCATCCAAAAAAACGGAAATTACGTTTTTGACTGCACTGGGCCTTTAAGCATGATTGCATGCCAGTGAGCATTTAAATGAGATCAAATAGATTAGAAATAATCATTTAGTGCTGACGGTGTGTTAACTGAGGACTGTGACTTCAGCCCCAATATATGCCAAGGACTTTAAAGGCACTATGCCATCAACTAAATCTCAACCCTAATGCGGGCTTCTGTGGCTACATAGGGCCAAGACATCTGTGCTGCATTGTGTTACTACTCATATTCTGGGACAACTTTGTCCAGATTCCTTGATTTCAAAGGGAGGTTGTCATTTGGGGAGAGGGGGATTAAAATGTACAGTGCCAATTCAAATCTGGGGAGACGTCAGTAAAGAAGACACCCAAAATGTGTTAACTAAAATTCACCCAAACACGCAAAATTCCCGAACGTTGGTTTGCGGAGAAGCAGGTGGAGAAATTAGGAGAGCACTCAACTCCCCATACAGTCTGTTTGCACTCAGTCCCATGGGAAATCCCATGCAGCCGCCAGCACGGTGAATAACAAAATACAATTCTCACACTCCCTCCCTGTCTAGCTCTCTCTTTTTCTCCCTCCCTACTTTTCTGTGACTACCCCTCTCTCTCTCTGAATACCTGTCTACCTTTCTCTCGCTTTTTTTCTATCTGTCTCCCTCCCTCCCTTTCTTTCTACTCTCCCTCTCGCTCGCTCTCACTTTGACTACATCTTTCTCTTTCTATCCTCCCCCTGCCGGTCTTTCCTCTCCTCCTGACCTTATCATTAACCTGTCTCCTCCTTCATCTACACTGATTGAAGTGGATTTAACAAGTGGCATCAATAAGGGATCATAGCTTTCACCTGGATTCGCCCGTTCAGACTATGTCATGGAAAGAGCAGGTTTTCTTAATGTTTTGTACACTCAGTGTAAACAACGAGTAGAGAGTGTAGAACAATCAAACGTGAGCTAGATGATCATTTAGCCCTCAATAATGTAACTGGAACTATGTTGTATACACTTACAGCAGCCGTTCAAACATCAGTCTTTCTAGAGCTGACCAATAGTATCTTAGCTATAAACTCACAGCCAACTAGTGTATGGTATGGACATGCCAACTCAACTTCTTTCTACTCTCCCGCTCTCGCTCTCACTTTGACTACCTCTCTCTCTTTCTTTCCTCCCTCTGCAGGTCTTTCCTCTCCTCCTGGACCTTATCTTAAATACCTGGAAGTGGAGGCTCTTGGGGAGCAGTGTAGGAGCTGTCAGCTGGGGTCCAATGAAAAGGCCTCAGCGGGGTTGATGGGTAGTGGCTAGTTCAGTTAGCTCTCTACCTCTCCTCTGCCCTGTTGCAACCACACACCTGCATCCTACACTACACCTCACACTCTTTAAATGGCGTTTTAAAGTTTTAAAGTTTTAAAGTTTTAAAAAGTGTATTCCAGGTACACGAGGAGAAAGCTAAGAGGCAATTCAGGCGACCAGTGGACTGGACATTCATCAGATTTGTAGAAGATCTGTAGAAAATCTTCATGCTAAAGGTGTAAGTCCTGAAAACCAAACTGGAAAGTGTTGGAGACATATCTACCAGAGACGGAAGAGGAAGCGAGACACCCCACTCACAGTTGTATTTATGGTTCGATGAAAGTCAATGAAGTAGACCAGATCCAGCTGCTGTTGCACTGGTGTCTATGGGAGACACACCCAGTTAAGTAGACCAGAACTAACATTTCAATGGTAAACAGTTCTTATATCCAACATCTTTGATATCTACTGCTTTTAGGCTACCCATGTGAGGCTGACCCCCTATTGTTGTCCATTGAGGTTCATGAATAGCTCCTGTAATATCTGGGGGTTTTCACATTTGTGAACATGGTTCACTCAGCCACAAGTGGTAACCATAGATTGGCCTTAACCACAGTCCGCCCAGAGTAAGTCTTCTACAATGAACTCTACATGGAGTCTAACATGATTTTCTCCAAACCCATCTCTGCCATTCCCACTATAAAAGCCATGCAATGGACAATGCATCTCTCATACTGTTCCGGATTGCCTGTTACTTTAGCACAGTGCCTTCCGAATAAAAGACTGACACTGAGTCACTCTCCATCCCTCCTTCAGGGAATCCAATACCGAAACCGTTGCACCGCTTGCATCAGCTTTCAAGATGAGACAGGGGTTAGAGGCTGGAGGAAGAGCTGAAGTCAAAGGAGAAGGCATGGTGCTTACTTAAATGTCATGCTGTCTCCTCAATTTGCATTTGGACCATTGTCGGGGCCCTGGCAACGGCTAAATTGCATAGACGCCAGCAGTGTCGATATCGGTTGCTAAATCAGGAGAGGAGAGTATCGCCTAAATTTTTCTATTATACCAGACACATGAAATAAACTACAGGGAATTGCTATTCGACAGTTTCACTTCTTTGTTTGTTCTTGGTTGTGATGATAATAGTGATGAATCTATTTGATCATTTTAGACCTTTTCAGTTTGGGGATGTTGTTCATAGCAAAATGAGATGTGTACGAGATAACTTTGCAGAGGTTCCACCTGCATTGATGAAGCTAGAATTTTCACTTACAAGCTCCTCCACAAAGCAATCTAATAATCATTGGTCGATAAATGTCGTCCCATGCTGAGGCCAGTCGGTGTTATTCTGCACAGCTCTGTTTTTCAGGTGTCATTAGAGGAACAGCAACAAAATCGACAGCGGTATCATCTGCCCGTTGAGCTCTCGAAGGAGAGGAGGAGGCAAAAATGATTTCCTCCGCAGTTTTCCTGCCTGTCTGTGTTTATTATTGTTTAATTACCTCAGATGCTCACGTCTGAGCAAATAGATGCAAACATCACAGGTAAAAAGAACAGAACGGCAACTCTGTTCTCGGGGATTGATGGAAAAGAAAGTCCTATACAAAAAAAGGCCCAGGGTTGGAAAGAAATGAGTCTGTCTGTCTCTTCTCTCCCTCTATGGAGCCTAATTATTTTCTGAAGCCTTCTCCGTTCCTTGACGCTGTCCTCTATATTTAACATAAGATGAGTTAGAACATTTTTTCTGCAGAGATAAAAAAAAATGTTCTTCGTTCTTTTTCCACAAATTTCTTTCTCACAGGAACTTGGTTAGCTGCTTATACCTCAGGTTATTTATAATGAATCGATAATAGGTTGAAGTGTCTGGCAGGTTGTTTGTTCAGTATCATTAGCATTGCCCTACCATACACTTGGGACATTAGTCAATTGACCATAAAATGATAGGTTCACGTAATACAACATACCTCCGGATATACAGCATAGCAGGTTCACAGACATGAGTCAATATTCATCTAATAATATTCTTCAGAGATAAATTAAGGCAAATCCTATGAGCATTGTGTGACAATACAGAAATGAATGGTGATAGAAGACAGGAGGGACAGTAAGTCACATTCCCATTAATTCTCACTTAGATACGATAAGCACAACAATCCTCATACATAACACATTTTTGGGGGGCTTGTTTAAAATTTCAGGCATGGGCGGATCGTAAGTGACAAGACGTATATGTTTAGGTCTGCCGGGTAGCACGTCTCCCATAGAAACAGAGGAGACAAATTTGTGCCGAGGCTCACACGATCCCTCTCAGTTCCATACTAATGACTGATAATGATTTATTAATCTTCAGATATTCTCTGCAGAGGGATCTAAACAAATTGTGGCAATTTAGTCCATCCAATGGCTGGTATCAATCATTCCCACCAGCAAATGATCATGCATCAATGCCATATTTTCCCCCTCTAAACCAGGTTTGGAGAAGCCGGGAGCAGCTGCATAATATTTAGAACCCGTATGAACTAAGGGTGGGTTTTTGGAGCTTTCGTTTCTAAAGTTGTTGCATATGAGCATTTTTTGAAATAGTTTTCTATATAAATTGCTTGTCATTCTGGGTGTGTGATTGAACTTTTACAAACGCATTGATGCACAATGTGTCCCTGCATACCACTTAGTCATTTTATAAAGGAAATATACACCGAGTGTACAAAACATTAAAGACACCTTCCTAATATTGAGTTGCACCCCCCATTTTGCCCTCAGAACAGCCTCAATTGGTCGGGGCATGGACTACAAGGTTTCGAAAGCGTTCCACAGGGATGCTGGCCTATGTTGACTCCAATGCTTCCCACAGTTGTGTCAAGTTGGCTGGATATCCTTTGGGTGGTGGACCATTCTTGATACACACAGGAAACTTTTGAGCATGAAAAACCCAGCAGCGTTGCAGTTCTTGACACAATCCGGGGTGCCTGGCACCTATGACCATACCCCGTTCAAAGGCACTTAAATATTTTGTCTTTCCCATTCACCCTCTGAATGGCACACATGCACAATACATGTCTCAATTGTCTCAAGGTTTAAAAATATTTCTTTAATCTGTCTCCTCTCCTTCATCTACACTGATTGAAGTGGATTTAACAAGTGGCATCAATAAGGGATCATAGCTTTCACCTGGTCAGACTATGTCATGGAAAGAGCAGGTTTTCTTAATGTTTTGTACACTCAGTGTAAACAACGAATAGAGCGTGTAGAAAGATCAAATGTAAGGTATATGATCATTTCCCCCTCAATAATGCAACTGGGTTGATGTATGCTGTATACACTTACAACAGCCTTTCAAAATTTACATACATCAGTCTTTCTAGAGCTGACCAATAGTATCTTAGCTATAAACTCACAGCCAACTTCTCTCAAATGTACAGTATATGTTAACAGTAAACAATACAAAGCACAGCAAAGGATCAACACAGAGTATGCTAAGGACGTGCCAACTCAAGGTAGTCTGCATAACTGGCAATACAGCATAGACATCAATAATTGTGTTTTATCCTGTTTTTGGTTCTAACAGATCATTTGTATGTCTCAAGTGTACTTCCTCTGACTTTGACTATCCACAGCTGTAAACCAAAACATCGGCCACGTTCTTAGTATTTGTGGCCTGCTGGAGGTCATTTTGCAGGGCTCTGGCAGTGCTCCTCCTTGCACAAAGGCGGAGGTAGCGGTCCTGCTGTTGGGTTGTTGCCCTCCTACGGCCTCCTCCACGTCTCCTGATGTACTGGCCTGTCTCCTGGTTGCGCCTCCATGCTCTGGACACTACGCTGACAGACACAGCAAACCTTCTTGCCACAGCTCGCATTGATGTGCCATCCTGGATGAGCTGCACTACCTGAGCCACTTGTGTGGGTTGTAGACTCCGTCTCATGCTACCACTAGAGTGAAAGCACCGCCAGCATTCAAAAGTAATATATAATTTGGCTGATTAATCGGTACCAGCTTTTTTTGGTCCTCCAATAATCGGCGTTGTATCGGCGTTGAAAAATCATAAATCAGTCGACCTCTAGTCTATAATAAAGTAGTATACCACTATCATACTAAGTGGCATGCTAGAGTTTATATTGGAACAAAGCCATCATGTTGTGCTGTGTCACTTGTGCTCCCTCTCCGGCCTCTAGGTCACCAGGCTGCTCGTTATGGCGCACACCTGTCACCAACGTTACGAGCACCGGCGCGTCATCCGACTCACCTGGACTCCATCACCTCCTTAATTTCCTGCCCTATGTATGTCACTCCCTTTGGTTCCTTCCCCGGGCGTCATTGTTTGTGTTTCAGTTTCCTGTCTGTGCGTTGTCCGTGTTTTTGTTCATTTGTTTATTAAATTGTGCACTCCCTGAACTTGCTTCCCGACTCCCAGCGCACACGTTACAGGCTGCTACAGGTCTCTTAATAACTATGAAGAATACAAACGACAAGAATATCCTAAAGTTGACCGTATAAGCCAACGTGACAAAGTGAAGTACTTCAAGTAGTCAACATTCAACATCTGTTGGAACTATTTTGGGATCATTTAGGATTTCTAGATGAAAATAAATGACCAATCAAAAGGTTACTATCTTATAAACGCACCAGAACAAGCACCATTGAGTCACTAAGTTTACGTATTACTTCCATCATCGCTACAACCCTCGAACACGCCGATCAGACAAGTGTCAAACCAGCAGTCATATATTCTGAGTGATGCCTGTCTGCCTCCCTGCCTTGCCCGTGACCTTCGTCTTTGCCATCCCCCTGGCGTACAGTTCTCCATCCCGCCCCCTCCTTCCTAGGTACGAAATGTATTCCTCCGCCACCGTTTCACATGCTGGAGAGCTCAATCACTTCAGACAGGTCATCGTTCTCAGAGGTGATGAGAATAAAAGGTCTCCCCCTGAAGGGAGGCTGAGAGGTGGCCGTGTGGTGGTGCCTTGGGCCGGATCCATGGCTGGGGCCGAGCCTCGCTGGGGAACCAGGATCAATCACCAAGAGCCTGGCAGGGCCGGGAGGGGTCTAGATGGACGGATGCCTACAGCTATAATTGACTACATCTCCCAGCAGGGGGAGGGATGGGAGGATAGAGAAGGATGCGTTTGGAGGGAATCAGAGAGAAACGTTAGGAAGGAATGTTTATGACAATGGAGCCTGACTTTGCTTTCTGATGTGAACTTGGGAGTTCTGGGGACGGGTGAGAAAAGTTGTGTTGATTGGTTCGGGAATGACAGGAGTGCTACTGTACTGTTTCTTTGTGCTGTTGGTAATAAGGAATAGTGGCTGGATAGAGTAAAGGGAAACATGTAAGACGTTTGCATGACATATGATCAATATGGCAGTCTATTGAAGAAAAATGAAGGATGACCCATGAGAGTGAGAGGAAAAAATGAAGATAAAAAGTCCTAATGATTTATCCTAACTTCCTGGTCAAATTCTCGCTTCTGTGCCATAAGTTAAACATGTACATCAATACCTGAATAAAGAGCTGCCGCTTCACATCAGTACCTACAGTGCCTTGCGAAAGTATTCAGCCCCCTTGACATTTTTCCTACTTTGTTGCCTTTACAACCTGGTATTAAAATAGTCAAATGATACAAACCCCCCCAAAAATCTAACAACATGCCTACCACTTTGAAGATGCAAAATATTTTTTCATGTGAAACAAACAAGAAATAAGACAAACTGAAAACTTGAGCGTGCATAACTATTCACCCCCCCAAAGTCCACTTTTTAGAGCCACCTTTTGCAGCAAATACAGCTGCAAATCTCTTGGGATATGTCTCTATAAGCTTGGCACATCTAGCCATTCCAAGACATTTAAATGTTTCTCCTTAAACCACTCGAGTGTTGCTTTAGCAGTATGCTTAGGGTCATTGTCTGCTGGAAGGTGAACCTCCATCCCAATCTCAAATCTCTGGAAGACTGAAACAGGTTTCCCTCAGGAATTTCCCTGTATTTAGCGTCATCCATCATTCCTTCAATTCTGACCAGTTTCCCAGTCCCTGCCGATGAAAAACATCCCTACAGCATGATGTCGCCACCACCATGCTTCACTGTGGGGATGGTGTTCTCGGGTTGATGAGAGGTGTTGGGTTTGTGCCAGACATAGCGTTTTCCTTGATTGCCAAAAAGCTCAATTTTAGTCTCATCTGACCATCTGATCATATGTTTGGGGAGTCTCCCACATGCCTTTTGGCGAACACCAAACATGTTTGCTTATTTTTTTCTTTAAGAAATTGCTTTTTTCTGGCCACTCTTCCGTAAAGCCCAGCTCTGTGGAGTGTACGGCTTAAAGTGGTCCTATGGACAGATACTCCAATCTCCACTGTGGAGCTTTGCCTTCCTTCCATGTTTTAATAATGGATTTAATGGTGCTCCGTGGGATGTTCAAAGTTTTGGATATTTTCTATAACCCAACCCTGATCTGTACTTCTCCACAACTTTGTCTCTGACCTGTTTGGAGAGCTCCTTGGTCTTCATGGTGCCACTTACTTGGTGGTGCTTCTTGCTTAGTGGTGTGGCAGACTCTGCGGCCTTTCAGAACAGGTGTATATATACTGAAATCATGTGACAGATCATGTGACACTTAGATTGCACACAGGTGGACTTTATTTAATTAATTATGTGACTTCTGAAGGTAATTGTTTGCACCAGATATTATATAGGGGCTTCATAGCAAAGGGGGTGAATACATATGCACGCACCACTTTTCAGTTTTTTATGTTTTAGAGTTTTTTTTAAGCAAGTCATTTTTTTCATTTCACTTCACCAATTTGGACTATTTTGTGTATGTCCATTATATGAAATCCAAATAAAAATGAATTTAAATTACAGGTTGTAATGCAACAAAATAGGAAAAATGACAAGGGGGTGAATACTTTTGCAAGGCACTGTAATTGCAACACTAGTACAAATAACCTACCACTGACGGTGAAATATCAAACAACTGATCACTAATGGTTTGAGTAAGGGGTTGCGCGGGTTCAACTTTTCAAAAGTAATTAGTATGTAAGCATTTAACCAAGAGGTCGTTTTGGGGAAATATGATAGTTGGCCAGCACTCCAGCGCACGATGAGAGATCAATATGGACTGACTTAATGGGCAACTTAACAAGGCGCTTAAAACCCTCTTAACAGAAAAGCTAAAAACCCATTGAACTTTGAAAGGTAATGAACATTTCTTATCCCCTGACAAGATTCCCCGCTTTATTAGCTGTGAAAAATGGAGAGGGCACCTAAATAAGACACTAAAATTGACTACTAAATATATTAGATACCCGTAAACATATCAGAGTACCTTACTGGTAAGTCTTTGCATTGAACAAATGAACAGCTGTGGTCTGGGCAGACGCTCAACCAAACATGATTTGTTGAAACTTCCTGTCAAACTTCCTAAAACTCTTCTCAAATACATGAGTGATGAAAGCCCATCTATGGGATAAGAACAGGGCGTGTCACTTTTAGAATGGTTTTCTAACTAATCATTCATCTCTGTTGATTTAATAACAGCAATCAGCCAGTGTGTGTTCTCCATCTCTGTTGAATGTTTTAGCAGTAATCCAGGAAATAGCAGAGAAATCCGTCACCTCAAATCAATTCACTCCCACCCCTTCTGTCAAAAGTACAAAGGTACTTAATGGTTGTCTGCTGTCCTTTTCATAAAAGTTTTAAGAGACGGTAAAAGTAAACCTCCAGCTTTCTTTACCTACTGTTGGCACTATTTGTCTTGCTAGTGATTCATTGTTTTGCTTATCTTATTTACCCCATTAAAGGTTACCATCATCTATAATCAACCGTGTATCAACTCCCTTGCTATCAATTCAGGCAAAATCAAGCATAACACATAAATTCAGGCGAAAACGATCATTATCCTAAATATCAGCCCATCTCGACAGCAATGTGTCATCCACAGCAATGTGTCATCCACAGCTGCCAAACAGCAGTCAAAGCCTGTGAATAGGAACCAAAGATAAATGGTGTCATTGTGTCCAGGGTGGGGGGAGACACCCTGAGATATTACCCCCTGACGAGGCACCGTGACTCAATTTAAATCAGCCAATCCAATTGTGTGGAACTGATTAATGAGAGAAATCGTTAATAAAATGTTTGGCCAATAGGATAGCGACGAAAGCGGCGGGAAGGGAAGACATCAAAGGAACAGCCACATACTACTGTTGATTCAATCACAAGATACACCTGCTCCTGTAGTGTGCAGAGCAGAGCAACAGAAGAATTGGCTATTCCCCTCAGGGCAGCCATCTTGGATAGAGAGACAAACTTTGTTTGGTTGAATTACACAGGGCTGTTATGGGAGACCTGGTCCCTCAAGCAGATGGCTCCTCTTTCCATAATCAGTGTGCTAAACACTGGAAAATACAAACTTTAATGAGTTCAATGCCAACTTTCGACTCGCTCACTCCCAGACAGTTTTCCTGGGAGTCACAAATCAATCCACTATTATAGGTAAAACAACACCCGAGCTGAGGGGAGGGACGCTGGTCGTTAGCCACTGACAAATGCAAGGTCTAGGGAACACTGCTAACTAATCTCACTGAGAAAAGACAGGTTTCGCAAGCATTGAGAAGGATTGTGGGTCACATTTTATTTGGATAGTACTGATTGCCCATCTGTAGATGCTCTATAGATGGGCATACGATCAACAAACTAAGGGGCCTGTAACATACTTTGTTTCACAGAAACATGGCTCTCTCGGGATACTCTGTCAGAGTCGGTAAAGCCACCAGGATTCGCAGTACATCGCGCAGACAACAATAAATATCTCTCCAGGAAGCAGAAGGGCTGAGGGGTGTGTTTCACGATTAACAACTCATGGTGTAATTCTAGGAACATACAGGAACTCAAGTCCTTTCGTTCACCCGATCTAGAATAACTCACAATTAAATGCTGACCATATTGTCTCCCAAGAGAATTCTCCTCCGTCATCGCCACGGCCGTTTACATCCCACCTCAAGCCGAAACCTTGACGGCCCTCAAAGAACTTCACTGGACATTATGCAAACTGGAAACCACTTATCCTGAGGCTGTATGTATTGTAGCTGGGGATTTTAACAAAGCAAATCTGAGGACTAGGCTGCCAAAGTTCTATCAACATATCGACTGTACAATTCGCGCTGCTAAGACTCTCGACCATTGCCTTTCAAACTTACAGAATGCTTTCAAGGACCTCCCCTGCCCTCCTTTTGGAAAATCTGACCACAACTCCATCTTGCTCCTCCCGTCCCATAGGCAGAAACTCAAACAGGAAGTACCCGTGCTTCGTACTATTCAACGCTGGTCTGACCAATCGGAATCCATGCTTCAGGATTGTTTTGATCAGGTGGACTGGGATGTGTTCCGGGTAGCTTGCGAAAATAGTCTAGATAGATACACGGATATGGGGACTGAGTTTATAAGGAAGTGTATATAAGATGTAGTACCCACTGTGACTATTAAAACCAACCATAAACAGAAACCGTGGATAGATGGTTGCATTTGCGAAACTGAAAGCGCAAACCACTGCATTAAACCATGGCAAGGCGACTGGTAATATGGCAGAATATAAACAGTGTAGTTATTCACTACACAAGGCCATCAAACATGCTAAAAGTCAGTATAGAGATAAAGTGGAGTCGCAATTCAACGGCTCAGACACGAAGCGTATGTGGCAGGGACTACAGACAATCACGGACTACAAAACGAAAACAAGCCAAGTCGCCGAGACCGATGTCTTGCTTCCGGACAGGCTAAACACATTCTTCACACGCTTTTAGAATAACACAGTGCCACCGATTTGGCCCGCTACCAAGGACTGTGGGCTCTCCTTCTCTGTGGCCAACGTGAGTAAAACATGTAAATGTGTTAACCCTCACGCGTCAGCAGGCCCAGACGGCATGGTGTGTTTACGGGCATATTCAATCTCTCCCTATCCCAGTGTGCTGTACCCACATTCTTCAAGATGGCCACTCTTGTTCCTGTACCCATGAAGGCAAAGGTCACTGAACTTAATGAACCACCACATTTAACCATGGCAAGGTGACTGGTAATATGGCAGAATATAAACAGTGTAGTTATTCACTCCGCAAGGCAATCAAACCTGCTAAACGTCAGTATAGAGATAAAGTGGAGTTGCATTTCAGCGGCTCAGACACGAGACGTATGTGGCAGGGACTACAGACAATCACGGACTACAAAACGAAAATCAGCCACGTCACCGAGATTGACGTCTTGCTTCCGGACAGACTAAACACATTCTTTGCGAGCTTTGAGGACTGTGGACTCTCCTTCTCCGTGGCTGACGTGAGTAAAACATTTAAACGTGTTAATCCTCGCAAGGCTGCCGGCCCAGACGGCATCCCTAGCCGTGTCCTCAGAGCATGCGCAGACCAGCTGGCTGGTGTGTTTCAGGGCATATTCAATCTCTCCCTATCCCAGTCTGCTGTCCCCACATGCTTCAAGATGGCCACCATTGTTCCTGTACCCAGGAAGGCAAAGGTATCAGAACTAAATGACTATCACTCCATAGCACTCACCTCTGTCATTTACAGATGCACAATTGAAAGCATCCTGTCGGGCTGTATCACCGCCTGGTACGGCAACTGCACCGCCCGCAACCGCAAGGCTCTCCAGAGGGTGGTGTGGTCTGCCCAATCCATTACTGGGGGCAACTACCCGCCCTCCTGGACACCTACAGCACCCGATGTCACAGGAAGGCCAAAAAGATCATCAAGAACATCAACCACCTGAGGCACTGCCTGTTCACCCGTTATCATCCAGAAGGTGAGGTCAGTACAGGTGCATCAAAGCTGGGGCCGAGAGACTGAAAAACAGCTTCTATCTCAAGGCCATCAGACTGTTAAACAGTCATCCCTAGCACATTAGAGGCTGCTGCCTATAGGCATAGACTAGAAATCGCTGGCCACTTTAAGGAATGAAACACTAGTCACTTTAATAATGTTTACATATCTGGCATTACTCATCTCATATGTATATACTGTATTCTGTACTATTCTACTGTATCTTAGTCCGTTCGGTTCTGACATTGCTCGTCCATTTGTATATAGTCTTAATTCATTCCTACTTAGATTTGTGTGTATTGGGTATATGTCGTGTAATTTGCTAGATATTACTTGTTAGATATTACTGCACTGTCGGAGCTGGAAGGACAAGCATTTCACTACACTCGCAATAACATCTGTTAATCACGTGTATGTTACCAATACAATTGTATTTGATTTGATTATGGTTAGGTTTAGAATAAGTGTAAGGGTACAGGTCTGGGTTAACATTAGGGTTCATTAATGAAAGGGTTCAGGTTAGGGCAAGGGTCCAAATAAAGTGTTCTTGGATTATGGGTCATTACTATGCCTAATTGATGGTGTGTTTCATGCAGACCTGGGTTCAAATATTATTTTTGAATAGTTTGATTGTTTGATTGAACCTGACTAGAGTGCCAGATGGGTGGAGTTAGCAATTTTGGGTAAATTCCATTGTGTCAGAGAAACTCAGTTTAGCACAGCTTAACTATTTGAAAGATTCTAAATACTGTTTGAACCCAGGTCTTGTTTCAAGACAACATTTAGCCAAATAATAAGCAACGTGTACTGATTTCAAACATGCTAAGACTCAACGATTATCTAGAGCCGACCATGACAATATCATAGCACTGCAGAGAGTGGTTGCTAGGAGGAGAGAGTTAGGTTTCATTCCATGACAGGTTGTTCCGCTCCTCAGACAACGTTCTTGGATTTTCTTCACTGAATAGGGATTTTGGTGAAAATCCACATAAATCATGTGCGGTATGTTCTGGAATGCCCAGAAGCCCTGAATTGAGTAGAGTGTCTATTCTCAAAGCCAACTTACTACAGACAGCAAATTTAGCTCCGGCCTATAGCCCTGGATCTCTCGAGGCACCGAGTGACAGATTTAAGACTGGCAGCTAAAGCTAGTGTTATTTAGGGTTTAATTTACTTGGCTCGGGACTTGGTGGGAATAATGTAGCTAAGGTAACCAATTTCAGGGGATCTGGATTGTATCATACTCCAATTGAAGTGATTCACATTCATCTTACCTAATAATGTGCTTCTGTTTCCTCAGAATATTAAAAACAATATTGTCCCAGATATAAATCACTATTTATATTGCATTAAGCGGAAACTTGTATTTAATATATTTTTCTAAATCCAACGCAAAATTATGACCGTTGTTTTCAGACGTTTCAGAACATCCCCAATTCAGTACGAGAAAGAAAAGGCTACAGAGGCTTGTACTTTAAATAAGATGGCAGCCCACACCATGTATGTGTTGGCAGAAATCACTGTGGTGTCATACACCTACAGTCATAATTGAATAACAAATGTGTTCCCAGAAAAAGGCATTCTTTACATAGGTCTTTCATTTTGAATTCCACGATCTGTGCCAAAGAACAGGGAGGAAGTAAAACGGGAATAAATCAATAAATGCATAGAGGTTGTTAGATGCCTTAGGAGGTTATTTTATACCACTGTGTGAATGTTCCTTCTATAATGCAATGTAGCCTACAGTTGCAACTCGAGAAAACAAACATTGACTTAGGGCTAGGGCTGTGACAGTTAATACATTTTGGATGATGGTAATTGGCCAGCCAAATAACCGTTCAAAAAGCATTTTATTACTATGGCATGTGCTGCCATAGTAAGAGAATGAATAGAACGGGCGTCAATCAAGTCAATGATGGCATAATGGGTGGACTGGCGGCCATTGCAAGTTTACTCATAAAAGCAAAGCAGGAAGTAAAAGCAGGAAGTGTACCCATCAATATGTGCTGTGATTTGTTGATACAACTCACCAAAAATACATTCCATTACATGAGCCACATCATTTAAATGAACATTCTACATTACCATGGAAATGATGGCATCACAATACCAGGCAGCCATATTCCGAGTCGATATTCACGTAATAATAAGGAAATCCCCTCTACCACGCCCACAAATTGTGGAAAACAAACATTCTTTCCCATTGACACCCAGTGGAAAAGAGCCAACTTCGTCCATTAGCGGTGCGTAGATAAAATCACTGGGGACAGTCAAGCCAGGGGAAAAAGTCAGATTTCAACCTGTATAGTGATAATTGAGTTGTTAGTTCATATGCCTTGACATCATGATGTATGAAGGCTGAAACAATAAGAAGACACAGAGGCAAAATAAATTCAACCACACCTTTGTTTTATCACAAAACCGGAGAGTAACATCTGACCGGTGAAGTCCACAAAACATTAAGCATGTAACAAACAGTTGCAGAACCTACAGCATGGTCAAGAAAGGTCATGTTTCCAACATTTTCGGACCACTAATCAACTATTGATTTAGAACCACGGAGAGTTACCGCAAGATGCAAAGAAAACAGGAACTGCCTCCACTATTATAGCACCATTTCAACTTCAACATTTCAACATCATCAAATCACCTATACTTAGTCTAATACAGTAACGACTCAAAGATACCAAAAATTATTTAGTCCAATCAACATAAGGTATATATGATGTGGCTGTCCATGGTACTGATTTATCTCTGTGTGTGTGTGTGCAAGTAGAAAAAAAATATGTCCTAGGCATATCCTAGCTTTTTGGACACTGTGTTAACTAAACTCCAGACGAGCTTCAATGCCATACAACTCTCCTTCCGTGGCCTCCAACTGCTCTTAAATGCAAGTAAAACTAGATCCATGCTCTTCAACCGATTGTTGCAGGCACCTGCCTGCCCATCCAGCATCACTACTCTGGATGGTTCTGACTTAGAATATGTGGACAACTACAAATACCTAGGTGTCTGGCTAGACTGTAAACTCTCCTTCCAGACTCACATTAAGCATCTCCAATCCAAAATTAAATCTAGAATCGGCTTCCTATTTCGCAACAAAGTATCCTTCACTCATGCTGCCAAACATACTCTCGTAAAACTGACCATCCTACCGATCCTGGACTTCGGCGATGTCATTTACAAAATAGCCTCCAACACTCTACTCAACAAATTGGATGCAGTCTATCACAGTGCCATCCGTTTTGTCACCAAAGCCCCATATACTACCCACCACTGCGACCTGTACGCTCTCGTTGGCTGGCCCTCGCTTCAAACTCGTCGCCAAACCCACTGGTTCCAGGTCATCTACAAGTCTCTGCTAGGTAAAGCCCCGCCTTATCTCAGCTCACTGGTCACCATAGCAGCACCCACCCGTAGCACGCGCTCCAGCAGGTATATCTCACTGGTCACACCCAAAGCCAATTCTTCCTTTGGCTGCCTTTCCTTCCAGTTCTCTGCTGCCAATGACTGGAACGAACTGCAAAAATCACTGAAGCTGGAGACTCATATCTCCCTCACTAGCTTTAAGCACCAGCTGTCAGAGCAGCTGACAGATCACTGCACCTGTACATAGCCCATCTGTAAATAGCCCATCCAACTACCGCATCCCCATACTGTATTAATTGATTTATCTTGCTCCTTTGCACCCCATATATATCTTCTGCACATCTACCATTCCAGTGTTTAATTGCTATATTGTAACTACTTCGCCACCATGGCCTATTTATTGCCTTACCTCCCTTATCCTACCTCATTTGCACATACTGTATATAGACTTTTTTTTACTGTATTATTGATTGTATGTTTGTTTCTTCCATGTGTAACTCTGTGTTGTTGTATGTGTCGAACTGCTTTGCTTTATCTTGGCCAGGTCACAGTTGCAAATGAGAACATGTTCTCAACTAGCCTACCTGGTTAAATAAAGGTGAAATAAATAAAAAAATAAAAAGGCAACCTGGTTAAAATGCTCGCTAGCCAAACTTCCTTTCATGTGCAACGATGCACTAGGCCAGCTAGTTAACATCATATCTAATCAAATGTTATTGGTCACATACACGTGATTAGCAGATGTTATTGCGGGTGGAGTGAAATGCTTGTGCTTCCAGCTCAGACAGTGTAGCAAAACTAACAAGTAATATCTTAACAATTACACAATACACACAAATACCCAATACACACAGATCTAAGTAAGAATGAATTAAGACTATATACATATGGACGAGCGATGTCAGAGCAGAACAGACTAAGATACAGTAGAATAGTATAGAATACAGTATATACATATGAGATGAGTAATGCCAGATATGTAAACATGATTGAAGTGACTACTGATGCCTCTAATGTGCTAGTGATGACTGTTTAACAGTCTGATGGCCTTGAGATAGAAGCTGTTTTCCAGTCTCTCGGCCTCAGCTTTGATGCACCTGTACTGGCCTCACCTTCTGGATGATAGTGGGGTGAACAGGCAGTGCCTCGGGTGGTTGATGTTCTTGATGATCTTTCTTCTTTTTTTTCTTTTTTTTTCCTGTGACATCGGGTGCTGTAGGTGTCCTGGAGGGTGGGTAGTTGCCCCTGGTAATGCGTTGGGCAGACCGCACCACCCTCTGGAGAGCTTTGCGGTTGCGGGCGGTGCGGTTGCGGGCGGTGCAGTTGCCATACCAGGCAGTGATACAACCCGACAGGACGCTTTCAATTGTGCATCTGTAAGTGACAGAGGTGAGTGCTACGGGGTGATAGTCATTAAGTTCAGTTATCTTTGCCTTCTTGGGTACAGGAAAAATGATAGGGAGAGATTGAATATGCCCTGAAACACACCAGCCAGCTGATCTGCGCATGCTCTGAGGACACGGCTAGGGATGCCATCTGGGCCGGCAGCCTTGCGAGGATTAACACGTTTAAATGTTTTACTCACGTCAGCCATGGAGAAGGAGAGCCCACAGTCCTCAAAGCGTGCAAAGAATGTGTTTAGTCTGTCCGGAAGCAAGACGTCGGTCTCGGCGACGTGGCTGGTTTTCCTTTTGTAGTCCGTGATTGTCTGTAGTCCCTGCCACATACGTCTCGTGTCTGAGCCACTGAATTGCGATTCCCCTTTATCTCTATACTGACGTTTAGCATGTTTGATGGCCTTGTGGGATGAATAACTACACTGTTTATATTCTGCCATATTACCAGTCACCTTGCCATGGTTAAAATGCGATGGTTCGCACTTTCAGTTTTGCAAAAATGCTACCATCTATCCACAGTTTCTGGTTAGGGTAGGTTTTAATAGTCACAGTGGGTAATACATCTCCTATACACTTCCTTATAAACTCAGTCACCGTATCCGAGTATGCGTCTAGATTAGTTTTGCAAGCTACCCGGAACATATCCCAGTCCACGTGATCAAAACAATCCTGAAGCGTGGACTCCGATTGGTCAGACCAGCATTGAATAGTACGAAGCACGGGCGCTTCCTGTTTGAGTTTCTGCCATTAGGACGGGAAGAGCAAGATGGAGTCGTTGTCAGATTTGTCGAAAGGAGGGTGGGGGAGAGCCTTGTCAGTATTCCGGAAGTTTGAATAGCAATGGTCGAGAGTCTTAGTACCGTGAGTAGGACAGTCGATATGTTGATAGAACTTCGGCAGCCTAGTGTTCAGATTTGCTTTGATAAAATCCCCAGCTACAATAAATACACCCTCAGGATAAGTGGTTTCCAGTTTGTATAAAGTCCAGTGAAGTTCTTTGAGGGCCGCCGAGGTTTTGGCATGAGGTGGGATGTAAACGGCAGTGGCGATGATGGAGGACAATTCTCTTATGAGATAATACGGTCAGCATTTTATTGTGAGGTATTCTATGTCACACCCCTCCACCCTTTTGCTTCCCGGAGAGATATTTATTCATGTCTGCGCGATGTACTGAGAATACTGCTGGCTTTACCGACTCCGACAGAGTATCCCGAGAGAGCCATGTTTCCATGAAACAAAGTATGTTACAGGCTCCGATGTCTCTCTGGAAAGAAATCCTTGCTCTTTGCTCATCAACTTTGTTATCCAAAGACTGAACATTAGCGAGTAATATACTTGGAAGTGGTTGGTGGTGTGCACGCCTAGTAAGTCGAACCAGCAGGCCGCCTTGAGTGCCTCTCCTCTGCCGTCGATGTTTTGGGTCAGCCTCTGGAATAAGTTCAATTGCTCTGGGGAGAGTGAACAAAGGATCTGCTCCAGGGAAGTCGTATTCCTGGTCGTAATGCTGGTAGTTCTGGTGAGTTACCGCCGCTCTAATATCCAATAGTTCTTCCCGGTTGTATGTAATGACACAAAACATTTCCTGATCTAATAATGTTAAAAAAAACTGTACATAAAAAAATAAAATACTGCAAAGTTTCCTAAGAGCTAGTCGCGATGCTGCCATCTCCGTCGGCGTCCTCTTGAACTTCCATCCTCCCAGGCCAGGAGCACAATGTATGAATTTATGGTTGGATCAGAACCGCCATTATAATCATTGGCCAGCACGGAGAATTAAGTCAAACCAGAAGTCCAAATCCTTATCTCCATCCATGGCTAAAATGGACGATTTTAGCTAACTAGCAACCGGACGACAATGACACAATGAGATGCAACGATTACATTTTTTTCTGTCAATGAAGTTTGGCTTCTGATGTGATATGATTAGTGTGAAGCAAAATCCAAACTGGCTTCCCTTGACACTTTTTTTTTGGTACGCCAGGACCAACCACAGCTGAGCTCACTCAGTTTAGCTCAACGCTGATCGGCTATTATTTTATACAAAAAATAATCTAGGGAGGCCAAATGCTCGCTGGCTTCCCTTGCATTCAATGCTACGGGCAGCAACAATGTCATACTCTTTTTGACCAGACAGATGGGCTACACATACTGACACAGAGGGGCGCTGTTTCGTTCGCTTGTTCATTCGTCCGGTGACATACATTCAGGCTCTTGCTAAATGATGGACATTTATGAAACACAGAGAGATAAAATATAAATAATTTAGTATGTTTTTTTATTTATTTATTCGTCATTTTTGGGGGGGAAGCCTGGCTTCCCTTGGCATCCATGAATACACGCCACTGACTTTGTCATCTATTTTTTGTTATACAGAAATAACAAAACATGCCAAAAAGCTGCTGTGTTGTTCAATGTTCATGTAACCAGGTCAAAAATCCCAACCTACTGTATGGTTCGCAATACTCTTATGTACAGTCGTTGCCAAAAGTTTTGAGAATGACACAAATATTAATTTCCACAAAGTTTGCTACTTCAGTGTCTTTAGATATTTTTGTCAGATGTTACTATGGAATACTGAAGTATAATTACAAGCATTTCATACGTGTCAAAGGCTTTTATTGACAACGATATGAAGTTGATGCAAAGAGTCAAAATTTGCAGTGTTGACCCTTCTTTTTCCAGACCTCTGCAATCCGCCCTGGCATGCTGTCAATTAACTTCTGGGCCACATCCTGACTGATGGCAGCCCATTCTTGCATAATCAATGCTTGGAGTTTGTCCGAATTTGTGGATTTTTGTTTGTCCACCCGCCTCGAGGATTGACCACAAGTTCTCAATGGGATTAAGGTCTGGGGAGTTTCCTTGCCATGGACCCAAAATATCGATGTTTTGTTCCCCGAGCCACTTAGTTATCACTTTTGCCTTATGGCAAGGTGCTCCATCATGCTGGGAAAGGCATTGTTAGTCACCAAACTGTTCCTGGATGGTTGGGAGAAGTTGCTCTCAGAGGATGTGTTGGTACCATTCTTTATTCATGGCTGTGGTCTTAGGCAAAATTGTGAGTGAGCCCACTCCCTTGGTTGTGAAGCAACCCCACACATGAATGGTCTCAGGGTGCTTTACTGTTGGCATGACACAGGACTGATGGTAGCGCTCACCCTGTCTTCTCCGGACAAGCTTTTTTCCGGATGCCCCAAACAATCGGAAAGGGGATTCATCAGAGAAAATGACTTTACCCCAGTCCTCAGCAGTCCAATCCCTGTACCTTTTGCAGAATATCAGTCTGTCCCTGATGTTTTTCCTGGAGAGAAGTGGCTTCTTCGCTGCACTTCTTGACACCAGGCCATCCTCCAAAAGTCTTTGCCTCACTGTGCGTGCAGATGCACTCACACCTGCCTGCTGCCATTCCTGAGCAAGCTCTGTACTGGTGGTGCCTCGATCCCGCAGCTGAATCAACTTTAGGAGATGGTCCTGGCGCTTGCTGGACTTTCTTGGGCACCCTCAAGCTTTCTTCACAACATTTGAACCGCTCTCCTTGAAGTTCTTGATGATCCGATAAATGGTTGATTTAGGTGCAATCTTACTGGCAGCAATATCCTTGCTTGTGAAGCCCTTTTTGTGCAAAGCAATGATGACGGCACATGTTTCCTTGCAGGTAACCATGATTGACAGATTGACAGAAGAACAATGATTCCAAGCACCAACCTCCTTTTAAAACTTCCAGTCTGTTATTTGAACTCAATCAGCATGACAGAGTGATCTCCAGCCTTGTCCTCGTCAATACTCACACCTGTGTTAAAGAGAGAATCACTGACATGATGTCAACTGGTCCTACTGTGGCAGGGCTGAAATGGAGTGGAAATGTTTTTTGGGGATTCAATTCATTTGCATGGCAAAGAGGGACTTTGCAATTAATTGCAATTCATCTGATCACTCTTCATAACATTCTGGAGTATATGCAAATTGCCATCATACAAACTGAGGCAGCAGAATTTGTGAAAATTAATACTTGTGTCATTCTCAAACCTTTTGGCCACGACTGTAGGGAAATAGACTGCAAGAAGAACCCTGTGGCTTCAGGCTATTTGGCGTGGGAGAGAGGGAAATGTGGGCACCCGGTGTCCAAGTAGGTTACACAAAAAGTTGAAGTTGGAAGTTTACATACATCTTAGCCAAATACATTTAAACCCTGTTTTTCACAATTCCTGACATTTAATCCTAGTAAAAATTAGCTCTTAGGTCAGTTAGGATCACCAATTTATTTTAAGAATGTGAAATGTCAGAATAATAGTAGAGAAAATTATTTACTTCAGCTTTTATTTATTTCATCACATTCCCAGTGGGTCAGAAGTTTACATACACTCAATGTTTACATACATTGTGGGAAGCTAGCCTTCCACAAGCTTCCCACAATAAGGTGAATTTTGGCCCATTCCTCCTGACAGAGCTGGTGTAACTGAGTCAGGTTTGAAGGCCTCCTTGCTCGCACACGCTTTTTCAGTTCTGCCCACAGATATTCTATGGGATTGAGGTCAGGTCTTTATGATGGCCACTCCAATACCTTGACTTTGTTGTCCTTAAGCCATTTTGCTACAACTTTGGAAGTATGCTTGGGGTCATTGTCCATTTGGAAGACCCATTTGCGACCAAGCTTTAACTTCCTGACTGATGTCTTGAGATGTTGCTTCAATATATCCACATAATTTTCCTGCCTCATGATGCCATCTATTTTGTGAAGTGCACCAGTCCCTCCTGCAGGAAAGCACCCCCACAACATGATCTGCCACCCCCATGCTTCACGGTTGGGATGGTGTTCTTCGGCTTGCAAGTATCCCCCTTTTTCCTCCAAACATAATGATGGTCATTATGGCCAAAGAGTTCTATTTTTGTTTCATCAGACCAAAGGACATTTCTCCAAAAAGTACGATCTTTGTCCCCATGTGCAGTTGCAAACCGTTGTCTGGCTTTTTTTATGGCGGTTCTGGAGCAGTGGCTTCTTCCTTTCTGAGCGGCCTTTCAGGTTATGTCGATATAGGACTCGATTTACTGTGGATATAGATACGTTTGTACCCGTTTCCTCCAGCATCTTCACAAGGTCCTTTGCTGTTGTTCTGGGATTGATTTGCACTTTTCGCACCAAAGAACGTGCGTGATCCCATGGTGTTTATACTTGCGTACTATTGTTGTACAGATGAATGTGGTACCTTCAGGCATTTGGAAATTGTTCCCAAGGATGAACCAGACCTGTGGAGGTCTACAAAAACAATTCTGAGGTCTGATTTCTTTTGATTTTCCCATGATGTCAAGCAAAGACGCACTGAGTTTGAAGGTAGGCCTTGAAATACATCCACAGGTACACCTCCAATTGACTCAAATGATGTCAATTAGCCTATCTGAAAATTCTAAAGCCATGACATTATTTTCTGGAATTTTCCAAGCTGTTTAAAGGTACAGTCAACTTACTGTATGTAAACTTCTGACCCACTAGAATTGTGATACAATAAGTGAAATAATCTGTCTGTAAATAATTGTTGAAAAAACGACTTGTGTCATGCACAAAGTAGATGTCCTAACCGACTTGCCAAAACTATAGTTTGTTAATTAACAAGACATTTTTGGAGTGGTTGAAAAACGAGTTTTAATGACTCCAACCTAAGTGTATGTAAACTTCTGACTTCAACTGGAGCTGTGTGTGTGTAAAACATTTAATCGCAGGTAAGACATTTGACTTGTTTAGTATAGTCCGTTTGTAACGCCACTCACTACTTGTAGCTGTATAGCCTGGGTTGTTGGTCTTGGCTAGCTTAATGGTCCGGTTGGTAGCTAGCTAGCACTCACTCACCTGGCTGCTAACACCATCATAAAAAAGGGGCATGAGGGAAACCCTGCAAAATTGCATTTTTTCTAAGTAGAGAGAACACTCGGGAGCAAGCAATGTTGAAAAGTAATCTTTAGACGTGTTGTACTTTGCTTAAATGTAGTTTTGTAATTGACTAAAACAAGCAGACAAAATTAAAATTGTCTTTGAAAAGTATTTGCTGTGAGCCAATGGGGTAACCTAGGTAACCACAGGTTGTTTTTCCCACAGGCGGGCGGGCGGGCCGCAACGTTCTATTAAATACCGACTGGGTCTATCGTGAGTGTAGCCATGAGTTTACCAGACAGATTGCCAGGATTCCAAGCCAATTCTATTCATTGTTTCAGCAAAGGGCAAGTTTCATCACATTGTTAAGAGTCCATGTTATCGCAGAAACAGACTTAACTGCCGTCCCATCTTCAGTCAGCTGTTCATTCCCCCAAAAAACTATAAAGAAATACAACAAAAATGTAACGATGGCTGTTATTTTATTTTCACGACGGTCTTCATCCACACCCGTCATTTACATGGTTATACGGTAATTGTGCCAGCCGTCCTTACAGCTACACTATTTTGATATCTACTAGCAGAAAACATCTGTTCAGCAGTAAATATTATCTTCCTTCAGAAAAGTCAGGTAACTTGTGAATAACAAAAACAAAACTTTCTGCATACATTACAGTGTAAACATTACATTGCTTCTTACCTAAATTAAAAGCTACAATACACCTAACTTCTTGATTTGTTATCCCTAAAACCCTGTCAAAATTACTTTCACAATAACAAATGAGAGAAACACAAACGTTTGCCCAGTGAGGCTTTTAGCAGTAAGTGCCATATGACAGTGCATAATTTGGCCAAATTATTCAGGGCTGTCTAGTTTCCTGCGTAAAGCCCTAATCATCCAACTGCTTTTGATAGAGGAAACAACTCCAAACACAAAGCGATCAAATTCAACAGCGAGCCGGTTGCCTTGGCGCCTGCTGTGTGTTTAAAGAAAACGATCAATTCCAGCACTATTGAATCAAACTGGTTTGCTATGTGTCCAGGATAAGTTATACCACTAAAATATTGATTTAACTATCTGGTAACACCTTTACTTACAACCAAATAAGCACTTACAATGTTTCATAGTAAATCCATGATGCATAAAAAGTAAAATAATAATCACAACTCGTGAAAACAATATGTTTTACTTATATTTAGATGTTTTGAGATAATATACCGCCTTCAGCAAGACCTAGCATAACTTAATTATCATACAATCTAAACACAGTCTTCAGATGTCAAATTAAAATCATTAGTACTGTCACGCCCTGACCTTAGAGATCCTTTTTATGTCTCTATTTTGGTTGGTCAGGGTGTGAGTTGGGGTGGGCATTCTATGTTTTTGTTCTATGTTGTCTATTTCTATGTGTTTGGCCGGTTGTGGTTCTCAATTAGAGGCAGCTGTCTATCGTTGTCTCTGATTGAGAACCATAGTTAGGTAGCCTTTTCCCACCTGTGTTTTGTGGGTAGTTGTTTTCTGTTTTGTGTCTTCACCAGACAGGACTGTTTAGTTTCTTCCACTTTTGTTATTTTTTTGTTCTAGTGTTCAGTGTTATTAAAAGTCATGAACACGTACCACGCTGCACCTTGGTCCTCTCCTTCTTCCTCAGACGAACGTCATTACAAGTACATCTGTTGTTTCGCGCTATTACGTAATATCTTCGTAACTCACTTGCTATTTTCATATGAATCCAAAATTATCCATATAAATATATTCATTTGAATCCAAGTGAAGAGTAACTACTTTGACAAAAAAAATTCTTTGCTGTAACTTTTTAGTTTCATTTAACTTACATTTTCACTACAACTGGGTCCATTTACCTAAACCTATAGTTTAAAAAAAATTGGCTTTCCTGTATAACTTTCAGCACTTTAATATAAGAAATTGCTGATGCACTTGTTTGTGATGTGAAAGCATGTTCTCAAAGTAAAGGAACTACTAATGCACTCTGTGTAGGCTTATCCAGCAAACCGTTGACACACACTGCAGAAAATATATGCAAGAGTCATTTTGTCACTTCGTATCACACTGTGTCCACTTAGCAGAAAAGAGTAGAATTTAATCACTTAATAAAAAACTCTGAAAGCAATTTTTTCCCATATATGAGTAAGTTAAAAAATATCTAATCTTATCCTAAGCTAATATAGTCTATACTAGTCCTCTGATTGCAAGAACCTATGAATAACGACACCAAAATAAGAACAGTAATATTAAGTGTAACCGGAAACTTCAATAAAAGCAATGCTTTGCTATGTAAATGTGCACAGCACATAGCGTATATCAAAGAGATAGGAACCCCCTACCTGCTTGATGCTGGAGCTAGGTGTAATAACACCCTACACACAGTGACTTATGGTGACAAACAGCCTTTTGCCTTCCTTAGCTGCTGACAGGTCGGAGTCAAAATAAAAGATGACGCCGACATTAAAAAAGAGAGTTATGGCCCGATGAGGGGAAAGACCATAGAAAACACTCAACAAGACGACACTAGAAAAATCAAGTCGATTAGATTTAGTAGATTACTTGTTAAATATTACTGCATGGTCGGAACTAGAAGCACAAGCATTTCGCTACACTCGCATTAACATCTGCTAACCATGTGTATGTGACCAATAAAATTTGATTTGATTTGACAACTCAGTTATATATCGTTCAATGTTTTCATATAATGAAATGTTGACGTTTTGCCACCAACAATGTAGGAAATGACGACATTAGACAATATGTAATAAACAGACACTTGTCGTGACTCCTCAAGGTACCTTGTTGTGACACAATTAACGGTACATTAATAACGTGGGCTGTTTGACTGGGGGTTCAGATAGTGTTCCTAAGTATAATAAGCAAATCAATCCATACGAGTTGGCCTTTCCACTCCTTTCACATATTTGACAGTTGACACGGTTTACCGTAGGTCAAATTAGAGTAGGTCAATTTGTACAGCTGATGAGCTTTGCAAGTGATAGTGAAAAAAGCGTGTGCAATATTTATAGTCCAAATGACCCAAAAAATATCATATACAATACATAAACGTATGTGGACACCTGATCGTCGAACATCTGATTCCAAAATCATGGGCATTAATATGGAGTTGGTCCCCCTTTGCTGCTATAACAGCCTCCCCTCTTCTGGGAAGGTGTTCCACTAGATGTTGGAAAATTTCTGCGGGGACTTGCTCCCATTCAGCCAAATGAGCATTAGTGAGGTTGGGCACTGATGTTGGGCAATTAGGCCTGGCTCGCAGTCGGCGTTCCAATTCATCCCAAAAGTGTTCGATGGGGTTGAGGTCAGGGCTCTGTGCAGGCCAGTCAAGTTCTTCCACACTGAACTCGACAAACCATTTCTGTATGCACCTCACTTTGTGCACGGGGGCATTGTCATCCTGAAACGGGAAAGGGCCTTCCGCAAACTTTTGCCACAAATCTGGAAGCACAGAATCGTCTAGAATGTCATTGTATGCTGAAGCTTAACGTTTCTCTTCACTGGAACTAAGGGGCCTGAATCATCAAAAATAGCCCCAGATCATTATTCCTCATCCACCAAACAGTTGGCACATTGCATTCGAGCAGGTAGCTTTCTCCTGGTATCCGCCAAACCCATATTCGTCCAACAGATGGCGAAGCGTGATTAATCACTCCAGAGAACGCATTTCCACTGCTCCAGAGTCCAATGGCTGCGAGCTTTACACCACTCCAGCCAACGCTTGGTATTGAGTTTTCAATCTCATGTTTAATAAATCCAGTTAAACTTAAACTTGAAGTACATGGACAAATGTATTCCCTCTTTAGTCGACATTGGTCATTCGTTCATTTTAATTCCGTCACTGTATTGGTCCATGTACCACCAAACACATAGCACTGCATTGGAGTGCGATCTGTGGATCCCTTCCAAGTTATACAGGCTTTCAAATCATCCTACGAACAGAATATGTGCAGCAAAAGACAGGCAACTCTGGTGGATGAAACTGAAGCCAACATTAATCATTGAAATTAACAATTAAATGATTGATGGTCATGAAAATACTGCCCTCACTCTATTCATTAGCCGATTCCATTAGCAGAGACTTCGCTCTCTCTCGCTCTCTTTCCTACGAATCCTAACGTTGTCTCTGATACTATTGCCATAACAACCTCATAACTAAGGAATGCCAAAGAATTATCAGAGAATTCCCCAATATGTTAAGTCAGCTGTTTGGCAATCACGACTTCCTCAATTTCCTCTGGATGGGAAAAATAATCCGTCCCTTGAGCAGAAAATCCATCCTTTGAGCGTTGAAGTGTTGAAGTCTATGTCAAAGTATTGTACAGTACAAAGATCAGACAGGTGCTATCCAATGGCAAAGACCTCACCATTTGTTAGGCGACCTATTATAAGTGCTCAATTGAAGAATTCCATCATATAAATGAATGGAAAATGACCTAACTCAATCCAACCATAAACTGACACCTTCAAATCAAATTTTATTTGTCACATGCTCCAAATACAACAAGTGTAGACTTTACTGTGAAATTCCTACTTACAAGCCCTTAACCAACAGTGCAGTTCAAGAAGAAGAACATATTTATCAAGTAGACTGAAATAAAAAGGAATAATAAAAGTAACACAATAACAATAACAAAGTTATATACAGGGGGCACCGGCACCGAATCAGTGTGTGGGGGTACAGGCTAGTTGAGGTAATCTGTACATGTAGGTGGGGGCGAAGTGACTATGCATAGGTAACAAACAGACAGCGAGTGTACAAAAGGGAGGGGGGGTCAATGTAAATTGTCCGGTGCCGATTTTATGAATTGTTCAGCAGGCTTATGGCTTGGGGGCAGAAGCTGTTGAGTAGCCTTTTGGTCCTAGACTTGGCGCTCCGGCACCGCTTGCCGTGCGGTAGCAGAGAAAAGTCTATAACTAGGGTGACTGGAGTCTCTGACAATTTTATGGGCTTTCCTCTGACACCGCCTATTATATAGGTCCTGGATGGCAGGAAGCTTGGCCCCAGTGATGTATTGGGCCGTTCGCACTACCCTCTGTAGCGCCTTACGTTCAGATGCCGGTCAGAATGCTCTCGGTGGTGCAGCTGTAGAACCTTTTGAGGATCTGGGGACCCATGCCAAATCTTTTTAGTCTCCTGAGGGGGAAAAGTTTTTTTCGTGCCCTCTTCACAACCGTCTTGGTATGTTTGGACCATGATAGTTTGTTTTTTGATGTGGACACCAAGGAACTTGAAACTCTCGACCCGCTCCACTACAGCCCCGTCGATGTTAATGGGGGCATTGTTCAGCCCGCCTTTTGCTGTAGTCCACGATCAGCTCCTTTGTCTTGCTCACATTGTGGGAGAGGTTGTTGTCCTGGCACGACACTGCCAGTTCTCTGACCTACTCCCTATAGGCTCTCTCATCGCTGTCGGTGATCAGGCCTACCACTGCTCTACTTTCCGGCTACCTGGATTAAGCACTAAAATAACTTCAGTTAGTTAGCTAAATACGGCTGCTAGAATCCTGACTAGAACCAAAAAATGTGATCATATTACTCTAGTGCTAGCCTCCCTACACTGGCTTCCTGTTAAGGCAAGGGCTGATTTCAAGGTTTTTACTGCTAACCTACAAAGCATTACATGGGCTTGCTCCTATCTATCTTTCTGATTTGGTCCCGCCGTACATACTAGAGGTCGACCGATTATGATTTTTCAACGCCGATACCGATTATTGGAGGACCAAAAAAGGCCGGTGCCGATTCATCTGCCGATTTAAAAATTAAAAAAATAAAAAAATAAAAAATTACATTTATTTGGAATAATGACAATTACAACAATACTGAATGAATCATCGATAAAATCAATGTAGCCTCAAATAAATAATGAAACATGTTCAATTTGTTTTAAATAATGCAAAAACAAAGTGTTGGAGAGGAAAGTAAAAGTGCAATATGTGCTATGTAAGAAAGCTAACGTTGAAGTTCCTTGCTCAGAACATGAGAACATATGAAAGCTGGTGGTTCCTTTTAACATGAGTCTTCAATATTCCCAGGTAAGAAGTTTTAGGTTGTAGTTACTATAGGAATTATAGGACTATTTCTCTCTATACGATTTGTATTTCATATACCTTTGACTATTGGATGTTCTTATAGGCACTTTAGTATTGCCAGTGTAACAGTATAGCTTCCATCCCTCTCCTCGCCGCTACCTGGGCTCGAACCAGGAACACATCGACAACAGCCACCCTCGAAGCAGCGTTACCCATGCAGAGCAAGGGGAACAACTACTCCAAGTCTCAGAGCGAGTGATGTTTGAAACGCTATTAGCACGCATCCCGCTAACTAGCTAGCTATTTCACATCGGTTACATCAGCCTAATCTTGGGAGTTGATAGGCTTGAAGTCATAAACAGCGCAATGCTTGCGAAGAGCTGCTGGCAAAACGCACGAAAGTGCTGTTTGAATGAATGCTTACGAGCCTGCTGGTACCTACCATCGCTCAGTCAGACTGCTCTATCAAATCATAGACTTAATTATAACATAATAACACACAGAAATACGAGCCTTAGGTCATTAATATGGTCGAATCCGGAAACTATCATCTAGAAAACAAAACGTTTATTCTGTCAGTGAAATACGGAACCTTTAAGTATTTTATCTAATGGGTGGCATCCATAAGTCTAAATATTCCTGTTACATTGCACAACCTTCAATGTTATGTCATAATTACGTAAAATTCTGGCAAATGAGTTCGCAATGAGCCAGGTGACCCAAACTGTTGCATATACCCTGACTCTGCGTGCAATGAACGCAAGAGAAGTGACACAATTTCACCTCGTTAATATTGCCTGCTAACCTGGATTTATTTTAGCTAAATATGCAGGTTTAAAAATATATACTTCTGTGTATATTTGTATTGATTTTAACTTCTATAGGATAGGGGGCAGCATTTTCACTTTGGATGCCTCCTGCTCTGTTCCAGATGCTAATATATGCATATTATTATTACTATTGGATATAAAACACTCTGAAGTTTCTAAAACTGTTTTAATGATGTCTGTGAGTATAACAGAACTCATATGGCAGGCAAAAACCTGAGAAAAAATCCAAACAGGAAGTGAGAATTCTGAGGCTGGTGGATTTTCAACTCATCGCCTATTGAAATCCCAGTGGGATATGGATCTGTTTGCACTTCCTACGCCTTCCACTAGATGTCAACAGTCTGTAGAACATTGAATGAAGCTTCTACTGTGATGTGGGGCCTAATGGGAGCTGTTTGAGTCAGTGGTCTGGCAGAGAGCCAGTTCCTGGTCAAGCGCATTCCACATGATATCGACTTGCGTTCCACTACTTCTATAGACACAAAGGAATTCTCTGGTTGGAACGTTATTGAATATTTATGACAACATCCTAAAGATTGATTCTCTACTTAGTTTGACAAGTTTATTCGACCTGTAATATAACTTTTTGAAATCTTCGTCCGACGTTCGCCTTGATCTGCGCGAGCGTTTGGATATGTGTACCATACGCGCTAACAAAAGTAGCTACTTGGACATAAATAATGGACATTATCGAACAAAACAACAATTTATTGTGGAACTACGATTCCTGGGAGTGCATTCTGATGAAGATCATAAAAGGTAAGGGAATATTTATGATGTCATTTCGTATTTCTGTTGACTCCAACATGGCGGAGAAATGTTGTTTCTATCTGAGCGCCGTCTCAGATTATTGCATGGTTTGCTTTTTCCGTAAAGTTTTTTTGAAATCTGACACAGCGGTTGCATTAAGAACAAGTGTATCTTTAATTCTATGTAAAACATGTATCTTTCATCAAAGTTTATGATGAGTATTTCTGTTTTGCGTTAACATCTGCTAACCAATGTGTATAGTGACCAATAACATTTTATTGATTTCATTATGTCAATTCTGTTGAAAAACGTTTCTTAAACGGAAGATAACATACTTGATTTGGTTCAATAGAAACGTGCGTTTGCAACTTGCTGGCAACGAAATGATTACATTCCGTATATCAGCTTAGATTCACTCAAGAGTGTGCAAGTCGCATATTGAACGTTCACTGTTCACCTACAAATTTGTCTCTCTACCTGTGTGCAACTACTTGTAAACTTTCATTCATAGACTAGGTTGTAGCAACCTCATTGATGGGTAATAGGGCAAGATTTAGGAGTATCATGTAGTAGCCTAAACCTATAATGTTACATTGAACTAGATGAATGGAATATGAGGACAGTCATCCAATATGCTGTAATAGAAATAAGGCCATGTTCATAAAAATTGTCCTCCTCATCTTAAACGGCACTGACCACCACGTGCTACAACAGGTGATGGGTATCACCAGGGAAGATAAAAATACCATCACTCAACAACATTGTCTATAGGGAATAACAGTAACTATTGAGACGGGTTAAAGAATAAAACAATTTAGAAAAGGTTTTCCCAAAAGGGTTCTTCGGCTGTCTCCATAAGAGAATACTTTTTGCTTCCAGATTTAAACGATTTCTTTGGGCGTTCTACCTGGAACCAAAAAGCGGTTTCTTCAAAGGTTCTCCTATGGGGACACGACAAGAACCTTTTAGGTTCTAGATAGCACCTTTTTTTTGGCTAAGATTGTATGGTAGCTCTTGTATTCCTCTGTTGATCGGTAAAGAACCATATTTTGCCTTATGTGTTGGCCACGACAGATGCCAGATCTCTCGTCTCCTCCGTTCATCTCTCTCTCCTTGTCAGATTTTGACTGGAATTGCGGTTTAGACCATGTGAGGCACAAAAACGTAGAAGCTCACTGATGGAATGACAATGCAATCTGTTCGTGTTGTATATTTGAGATGTAAAAAAAAAAACTACCTCTCAGAGCAACCAGCAAACTTATGTAACCCGGCAAACAACAAACTTCTGGGACACGTTATGTTGCTTACATACACAAATACTGTATAAGACTGTGAAAAAAGTTGAGATTGCTTATATACTCATGTGGTATGCCTAATGATGGAAAACTATCTATGAAATGAAATGCACGAACAGTTTAGCGTGCGTGTATCAAAGTGAAACTAATGAACAAAACAGAATTCAAGATATTTTTTACTGAACCGCTATGGCAATATCAATGCCTGAAGTGCTGCTGCAGAATAACATATTTCAAAGTCTATTCTGTTTGGGGGGTAGTGTGGCGTCTGTATTCTGCATGTTTCAAAATGCCATGGATGTCAGGTGTCCGATGCACAGCGGACTGTCTTGTCTTGTCTCCTTGTGTGTGCTGGTGAGCTAGACTGGCCGCCTGATTCCTCCACCATGTTGTCTCTTGTTTCCCTGCCTGCTCTTCTCCATGTTGTCTCTTGTTTACCCTGCCTAACACTTCTCCTCCTTCCTGGTTTAATCTTTGCCACATGCTGCCACCCTCCCAGAATAAATGTGACAGCTAGAAACGACATCGTGCCCGTGTGTAAGATGCCTAAGATAAACTGCTGAACATGTTCAACTGTTAAACACTGATATTGTTGTTAACGTCTGAAACAACACTGATACTCTCTGAATCCCTCACGAAAGGTAGATTGTGAGGATACAAATAAATGTGCATTGTTTAAATTTTTGAGCTAATGTGCTTCAGACGTCTGGCTCCATTTGAATTTGTGTTTTTATGACTCATGCCAGAGAGCTGATTAGATTGTTTTACGATGCAGTCTGCTGTACAGCGTAGTATACTGATTAGCAAATTTCACCATCCAGATATTTGTTTGTAAACAGGCAAGACATTTGGCCAGCATTTTCATGTGAGATTAAGTATTGCATCGATTACTTATCATACTGGAGATTAATTAAAATATTGTGTTAAAGATGTCTCCAACAAGGGAGTGTCTTTGTGTGGTGGGTGTGTTTTTTTTGTTTGTTGGTGGGATATCTTCCCTTTGCAATCCTTGAGCATTCACAAGTCTGGACTTGTTTGAAGTGATCTATTTTTATCGAGGGAAATTGTTGTTTATGTGTGCCTCGTATGCAAGAGCTTCCTCCACCTGGGACTTTTAAATATTGCGCTGGGTTTTGAGCATTTTTACTTTTTAACAAGCAAATTTGCAGTTGTTGCAGCTTTTTTTATGCCTCTGTTTCCACTGCTGCTGAGGTCTTACGAAGCGCTGATTCGCTTGCGCTGTGTTTCTTAGGTTTTCCTCTCCTCTCGCTACACCTCTTCATCTGAATAACTCCTTAAAACCTGAGTACCTCAGCTTCCCCCACCTCTATGGCAGGGCTATGTAGATATGAGAACAGGTATGCTACCTAATGAGATTTCCTCTATCTTTTTTCCCCTTGCCCGGGGGTCTACGGAACCAAAGTCTGCTTAGTTCAAACGGGTAGCTACCTTATTACACCGTATTCCTCAGTCGAAGGACTCCTTCAGATTCACACCTCAAGCAAATTCCCATCGTGTTTGAATCGTCAGCCCGGCTGAATTGATCTGAGGTAAATCAAAGGTGCTGTACTCCGGCCAGGATGAAAGGGAGGAGACACGCTGCGCACCACAAGTCTTCTACTTCGGCTTTCCAAGCTTTTTTTTTAATTAATTGAAGTAAAAAATATATACCTACCGTTCAAAAGTTTGGGGTCACTTAGAATATCCTTGTTTTGAGAAAAACTAATTTTTTGTCCATTTAAAATAAATCAACTTGATCAGAAATACAGTGTAGACATTTGTTAATGTTGTAACTGACTATTGTAGCTGGAACGGCCAGATTTTAAAAATGCAATATCTACATCTGTAGGTGTGCAGAGGCCCATTATCAGCCACCATCATCTTGTGTTCCAATGGCACGTTGTACATTTACATTTACATTTTAGTCATTTAGACAGACGCTCTTTATCCAGAGCGACTTACAGTAGAGTGCATACATTTTATTAAATTTTTATTTTTTTATTTTATTTTTTACATACTGAGACAAGGATATCCCTACCGGCCAAACCTCCCTACCCGGACGACGCTATGCAATTGGTGCGTCCGCCCCTACAAGGAACAAGGACAAAGACTATTAAAGCTCGTGTTGAGAAGGATAGTAATGTTGTCATGAGGAGGTTCATGATGTGGACACTACTTCAAAGGTCTTAAGTCTCGTATTAGATCTGAGACGACTAGGAGCACTTAGATGAGAGCAATTATGTTTTTCATAAAGCGGAAACATCGCTAGAGACAGACCAGTCGATACATTTTAAAGGAGGAAAGGGATTAATGACCTAATAAATGCTCGCGAGAACTCTTTTAGCCTTATTGCGGTAAGTTTTGGTGTCGAGTAGCATCAGCTATTGTGGGTTTGATTAACTAGCGGAACCACATCCCTTGTCCTCCACGAAGTCTGTGCAAAGAGAATCGGAAAAGAGGGTATATGCTTGCTGAATATCTCGAGTATACAGTCTATTCCTTGGCAGAGTCTACTACTCTGTAGCTGTGAGGAGGAATATTATATATTGAGTACTATGTAGCAAAATCTATTAACGATCAGTTGGCCTTAAGCTCACTCAGCAATTGGAGTCTTCCAGCAATCGAATCATCATGTGGACTAACACTTCACGAACAGGGAACGAAAGAAACACAAAATCCATAGACAGCACAGCACATGATCAATTGCAACGTCGCAAGTGCGCACTGTAACGGTGACAATACAGATCGCCTGAATGTCCTCTCACCGAGTGGCCCATGCACCATGCCCGGAGCGTTGAGAGAACTCTGACGAATAATCACGATATCCTCTGTGGCCTACTCTCATGAAGAGACTAACATTGTATGTAGTCAGAGCCTCTGCACTCGCCTCTATTATCCTCCGACAGAGGACTTCGGAATGTGTATCCGTAACAGGGGAACAATAGCAAACCCTGATATGGACATTGCTCGTCATCGCAAGAGCAACACCAAGGCTGGTTCTGTTGATTGACTCCAGTGAGTCGCATGTAACGACGCCTCGTCATATCCCAGGGTAAAGCGGAGCGCGGGTTGATGATAGAAACCTTTAATACCAGATCATAGGTGCGCATTTAACACTAATCAAAGCGCAGTGCTGGGCCAGAAACGAAATTACCGGGTAGAATAGTACGATTAATTTGGTAATCAAACCTATGTTTCTTTATTGTTCGCGAGTAACAAAAATCATGTTCAAGTGAATATTCACTGACTCATTATTCTAATAAAGTCTTATGCTTCGCTCTATATTCTACGGCTTATTGCTAGAGATGGTCAGATATTTGACGACGCGATTTATATTAGACTGCACCCATTTAAGAAGTAGAAGCGAAGAGCGACTGTGAACCGTAAGCAAAATGAGTGGAAAAGTCCCAAGGGGTCTGAATACTTTCCTAGCCATGCCTACTGTATCACACCCCCATTCCATGAATTTCAACTTTGACGCTACCACCGCACCATCCGACCGTGCGCTACTCTGCATCGCTAGGTATGACACCCATGCAAACGCTGCTTTCTGAATACGAGCCTGGGCATCCATCACCCGGCTCTACAATCTACGAGATTCAGCACTATCACTCCCCGGACCACCTGCACTCAACAGGAACACCACTCCAAAATCGCATAACAGACACACCTTGCAAAATGCGACGAACGACAATCCACCACAGAAATTGAACAACGCAACTCAACTCCAATAACCTCGTCCCTTCTGTATCTCCTATTATACTGGAACCAAAGGAAAAAACTATGTGAGAATCTTCGGCTCTCCCATTGACTCCGCATCGACTTTTACAAGGCTTGTATCACAAACCTCTATGCTCCTCATTAGTAGTCCATGCTTACCACATAGCAAGCGTCATCACTAAGACACAGGTCACTTGGGAGGAGAGAGTCCTTCTGTCCATTCATGTTCAACTGGATTCCATCGCGCATCTGGGTCTGGCTTGGTAGGCCTAGTTCCCTTACCAAGGTGGTAAGAGTAGGCACCACATGTCTGCCATCCATACCTTGGGTCCCTGTATCCTTGAGTAACTACCTGGGAGTCCTTACCCTCATGAGGGTGGTGTAATTCGTTCCTGTTCCCTCTCGCTTACTTCGTCATTATCTCCTCTGTTCAGCTCACACTACCGACTTTGTCCGCGTAGGCGATATATAAACCCACTGTATAACTAACCTACGCCTCCAACTTCCAATGACATCATATTACCTTTTGACTAAGTGCTACATGACACAATAATCAAATCAATTTCATTTTATATATGCCCTTCTTACATCACTGATTCTCAAAGGTGCTGTACAGAAACCCAAGCCTAAAACCAACAAAGCATGGGCAGGTGTAAGAAGACAGTGGCCAGGAAATCCTAGAGAGAAAGGGCTAAAATCTAGTAAGCAAACCTAGAGAAGGCACCAAGGCTATGAGGGTGGCCAGCCCTCTTCCTGGCTGTGCCGGGTGGAGATTATAACAGAACATGGCCAGATGTTACAAAATGTTCATAAATGACTAGCATGGTCAAATTAATAATATCACAGTAGTTGTCGAGGGTGCAACAAGTCAGCACCTGCAGGAGTAAATATTCAGTTGGCTTTTCATAGCGATCATTAAGTGTATCTCTACGTTCCTGCTGTCTATAGAGAGTTGAAACGTCAGGTCTGGGACGGTAGCACGTTTTCAGTGAACAGGTCAGGGTTCCATAGCCGCAGGCAGAACATGTTGACACTGGAGCAGCAGCACGGCCAGGTGGACTGGGGACAGCAAGGAAGTCTATGCCAGGTAGTCTGATGGCATGGTCCTTAGGCTCAGGTCCTCGAGAGAGAGAAACGAAAGAGAGAAAGGCGAGAATTAGAGAGAGCATACTTAAATTCACACAGGACACCGATAAGACAGGAGAAGTACTTCCAGATATAACAGACGGAACCCTAGCCCCCGATCCATGAATACTACTGCAGGCATAAATACGGAGGCTGACAGGAGGGTCGAGGAGACACTGTGGCCCATCCGATGAAACCCGGAACAGGGCCAAACAGGCAGGATATAACCCACACACGTTTGCAAGCACAGCCCCACAACCACTAGAGGATATCTTCAACCACCAACTTCCATCGTGGGACATAGGCGCGCGAGTATAGCTCACAAAGATCTCCGCCACGGCACAAACCAAGGGGGGGCGCCAACCCGTGCGACAGGAAGTCAGCGTCAGTGACTCAACCGCACTCAAGGTGACGCACCCCTCCTAGGGACGGCTAATGGAAGAGCACCAGTAAAGCCAGTTGATCAGCCCCTGTAATTAGGGTTAGAGGCAGAGAATCCAGTGGAAGAGAGGGGAACCGGCCAGGGCAAGAGACAGCAAGGGCGGTTCGTGCTCCAGGCCTTTCCGTTCACCTCACATCCTGGGCCATACTACATCCATCATATGACCTACTGAAGAGATGAGTCTCCAGTAAAGACTTAAGGTTGGAACGTGTCTGCGTCTCTCACATGGGTAGGCAGACCATTCCATAGAAATGGAGATCTATAGGAGAACGCCGCTGCTCTGCTGTTTGCTTAGACAATTTCTAGGGACAATTAGGGAGGCCTGCGTCTTGTGACGTCGTAGCGTCGTGTAGGTATGTACTCGAGGTCGATCCGATTAATCGGAATGGCCAATTTAATTAGGGCGATTTCACGTTTTCATAACATCGGCGAAAGCACACCAAACATTACGGCGAAAAGCACACCAAACGATTATGTTAGGGTCAGTAACATAGCACAGAAAACACAGCCATTTTTCTCCAGCCAAAGAGAGGAAGTAACACAAAAGCAGAAAATAGAGATAAAAATAACCACTAACCTTTGATGATTTCATCGAGATGACACTATAGACTTCATGTTACACAATACAGTATGTTTGGTTCGGTAAGTTCAATATTTATATCCACAATCGTCAGTTGTACATGGCAGCCATGTTTCAGACATGCCTCCAAAATTCTGGAGAAATTGCAGAGAGCCACATCAAATA
>NW_019943817.1:83898-102874 GCF_002910315.2 Salvelinus sp. IW2-2015
TGCTTCTACACCTGCATTGCTTGCTGTTTGGGGTTTTAGGCTGGGTTTCTGTACAGCACTTTGAGATATCAGCTGATGTAAGAAGGGCTATATAAATAAATTGATTTGATTTGTGTCGTCAGCAACTTAATGATGGTGTTGGAGTCGTGTTTGGCCATGCAGTCGTGGGTGAACAGGGAATACAGGAGGGGACTAAGTACACACCCCTGAGGGGCCCCAGTGTTAAGGATCAGCGTGGCAGACATGTTGTTGCCTACTCTTACCACCTGAGGGCGGCCCGACAGGAAGTCCAGGATCCAGTTGCAGAGGGAGGTGTTTAGTCCCAGAGTCCTTAGCTTAGTGATGAGCTTCGTGGGCACTATGGTGTTGAACGCTGAGCTGTAGTCAATGAACAGTATTCTCACATAGGTGTTCCTTTTGTCCAGTTGAGAAAGGGCAGTGTGGAGTGTGATTGAGGTTGCGTCATCTGTGGATCTGCTGAGGCGGTATGCGATTTGGAGTGGGTCTAGGGGTCCGGGAGGATGCTGTTGATGTGAGCCATGACCAGCCTTTCAAAGCACTTCATGGCAACCGACGTGAGTGCCACGGGGCGGTAACCATTTAGGCAGGTTGCCTTCGCTTCCTTGGGCACAGGGACTATGGTGGTCTGCTTGAAAGGGAGAGGGAGAGGTTAAAAATGTCAGTGAAGACACTTGACTGTTGGTCCGCGCATGCTTTGAGTACACGTCCTGGTAATTCGTCTGGCCCAGCGGCTTTGTGAATGTTGACTTATTTAAAGGTTTTGTTCACACCGGCTACCGAGAGCGTTATCACACAGTCATCCAGAACAGCTGGTGCTCTCATGCATGCTTCAGTGTTGCTTGCCTCGAAGCGAGCATGAAAGGCATTAAGCTCATCTGGTAGGCTCATCTGGTAGGCAAATCTGAATTATGGTCAGATTTGCCAAATGGAGGGTGGGAGAGAGCTTTGTATGCATCTCTGTGTGTGGAGTAAAGGTGGTCTAGGATTTTTTTTTCTCCCTGGTTGCACATGTGACATGCTGGTAAAAATTGGGTAAAACTGATTTAAGTTTGCCTGCATTAAAATCCCCAGCCACAAGGAGCGCCGCAAGAATAGACTGATGAGTTTCAGAAGAAAGTCTTTGTTTCTGGCCATTTTGAGCCTGTTATCAAACCCACAAATGCTGATGCTCCAAATACTCAACTAGTCTAAAGAAGGCCAGTTTTATTGCTTCTTTAATCAGACAACAGTTCTCAGCTGTGCTAACATAATTGCAAAATGGTTTTCTAATGATCAATTTAGCCTTTTAAAATGATAAACTTGGATTAGCTAACACAACGTTAGGGGGGCGACGCACAATTGGCATAGCGTCGTCCGGGTTAGGGAGGGTTTGGCCGGTAGGGATATCCTTGTCTCAGTATGTAAAAATAAAAATAAAAAAATAAAAAATTTAATAAAATGTATGCACTCTACTGTAAGTCGCTCTGGATAAGAGCGTCTGCTAAATGACTAAAATGTAAATGTAAATGTACAACGTGCCATTGGAACACAAGAGTGATGGTGGCTGATAATGGGCCTCTGCACACCTACAGTATGTAGATATTGCATTTTTAAAAATCTGCCGTTTCCAGCTACAATAGTCAGTTACAACATTAACAAATGTCTACACTGTATTTCTGATCAAGTTGATGTTATTTTAAATGGACAAAAAATTAGTTTTTCTTTCAAAACAAGGATATTTCTAAGTGACCCCAAACTTTTGAACGGTAGGGTATATATTTTTTACTTCTAATTAATTAAAAAAAGCTTGGAAAGCCGAAGTAGAAGACTTGTGGTGCGCAGCGTGTCTCCTCCCTTTCATCCTGCCGGAGTACAGCACCTTTGATTTACCTCAGATCAATTCAGCCGGGGCTGACGGATCAAACACGATGGGAATTTGCTTGAGGTGTGAATCTGAAGGAGTCCTTCGACTGAGGAATACGGTAATAAGGTAGCTACCCGTTTGAACTAAGCAGACTTTGGTTCCGTAGACCCCCGGGCAAGGGGAAAAAGATAGAGGAAATCTCATTAGGTAGCATACCTGTTCTCTATCTACATAGCCCTGCCATAGGAGTTGGGGGAAGCTGAGGTACTCAGGTTTTAAGGAGTTATTCAGATGAAGAGGTGTAGCGAGAGGAGAGGGAAAACCTAAGAAACACAGCGCAAGCGAATCAGCGCTTCGTAAGACCTCAGCAGCAGTGGAAACAGAGGCATAAAAAAAGCTGCAACAACTGCAAATTTGCTTGTTAAAAAGTAAAAATGCTCAAAACCCAGCAATATTTAAAAGTCCCAGGTGGAGGAAGCTCTTGCATACGAGGCACACATAAACAACAATTTCCCTCAGATAAAAATAGATCACTTCAAACAAGTCCAGACTTTGTGAATGCTCAAGGATTGCAAAGGGAAGATATCCCACCAACAAACAAAAAAACACACCCACACACAAAGACACTCCCTTGTTGGAGACATCTTTAACACAATATTTTAATTAATCTCCAGTAGTGATAAGTAAATCGGATGCAATAACTTAATCTCACATGAAAATGCTGGCCAAATGTCTTGCCTGTTTACAAACAAATATCTGGATGGTGAAATTTGCTAAGTCAGTATACTACGCTGTACAGCAGACTGCATCGTAAAACAATCTAATCAGCTCTCTGGCATGAGTCATAAAAACACAAATTCAAGATGGAGCCAGACGTCTGAAGCACATTAGCTCAAAATTTAAACAAATGCACCATTTATTTGTATTTCCTCACATCTACCTTTCTGTGAGAGGATTCAGAGAGTATCAGTGTTTTTCAGACGTTAACAACAATATCAGTGTTTAACAGTTGAACATGTTCAGCAGTTTATCTTAGGCATCTTACACACGGGCACGATGTCGTTTCTAGCTGTCACATTTATTCTGGGAGGTGGGAAAGCATGTGGCAAAGATAAACCAGGAAGGAGGAGAAGGTGTAGGCAGGGAAACAAGAGACAACATGGAGAAGGAGCAGGCAGGGAAACAAGAGACAACATGGTGGAGGAATCAGGCCCAGTCTACTCACCAGCACACACAAGGAGACAGACAAGACAGGTCCCTGTGCACGACACCACGATCCATGGCATTTGAACACAGAATACAGACGCCACACTACCACTCCAAACAGAATAGACTTTGAATATGTTATTCTGCAGCACACTTTCAGGCATTGATATCCATAGGGTTCAGTAAAAAATATCTTGAATTCTGTTTTTGTTCATTAGTTTACTGTTGATACAGCACCAAACTGTTCTGCATTTCATTTTCTAGATAGTTTTCATCATAGGCATACCACATGTAGTATAAGCAATCTCAACTTTTTTCACAATGTCTATACAGTATTTGTGTATGTAAGCAACATAACTGTCCCAGAAGTTTGTGGTTTGCCGGGGTTACATAAGTTGCTGTTGCTTGAGAGGTAGTTTTTTTTTTTACATCTCAATATAACAACACGACAGATGCATTGTCATTTCCATCAGTGATGCTTCTGTTTTTGTGCCTCACATGTCTAACCCAATTCAGTCAAAATCTGACAGGAGAGAGAGAGAAGGAGGGAGAGAGAGATCTGGCATTGTGGTGCCAACACATAAAGCAAATATGGTTCTTTATCCGATCAACAGAGGAATACAAGAGCTACCATACAATCTTAGCAAAAAAAAGTGCTATCTAGAACCTAAAAGGGTTCTTCGGCTGTCCCCATAGGAGAACCCTTTGAGAAACCCTTTTTGGTTCCAGGTAGAACCCCAAAAAATCGTTAAATCTGGAACCAAAAAGTATTCTCTTATGGAGACAGCCGAAGAACCCTTTTGGAAACCTTTTTTCTAAGATTGTTGTATGTCCTTTACCGGTCTCTAATATTACTGTTATTCCCTATAGACAATGTTGTTGAGTTGATGGTACTATTCCCTGGTGAGATACCATTCACCTGTGTACCAGTGGTGGTCAGTGCCGTTTAAGATGAGGGAGGACAATTTTTTTATGAACATGGCCTTATTTCTATTACAGCATATTGGATGACTGTCACTCATATTCCATTCATCTAGTTCAATGTAACATTAATAGGTTTAGGCTACTACATGATACTCAAATCTTCCCTATACCCATCATGAGGTTGCTACAACCTAGTCTATGAATGAAAGTTTACAACGTAGTTGCACACAGGTAGAGAGACAAATTTGAGGTGACAGTGACGTTCAATATCGACTTGCACACTCTTGAGTGCATCTAGCTGATATAGGATGTAATCATTCGTCCAGCAGTTGCAAACGCACGTTTCTATTGAACAAATTCAAGTATGTTTATCTTCCGTTTAAGAAACGTTTTTCAACAGAATTGACAGAATGAATCAAATCAAATGTTATTGGTCACATACACATGGTTAGCAGATGTTAACGCAAGTGTAGCGAAATGCTTGTGCTTCTAGTTCCGACAGTAATATCTAACAAGTAACAAGTAATCTAACAATTTCACAACAACTACCTTATACACACAAGTGTAAAGGGATGAATAAGAATATGTACATATAAATATATGGATGAGTGATGGCCGTGCGGCATAGGCAAGATGCAGTAGATGGTATAGTACAATAACTACAGTTGAAGTCGGAAGTTTACATACACTTAGGTTGGAGTCATTAAAACTGGCTTTAGAAGCTTGACTTTAGAAGCTTCTGATAGGCTAATTGACATCATGTGAGTAATTTGGAGGTGTACCTGTGGATGTATTTCAAGGCCTACCTTCAAACTCAGTGCCTCTTTGCTTGACATCATGGGAAAATAAAAATAAATCAGCCGAGACCTCAGAAAAAAAAATTGTAGACCTCCACAGGTCTGGTTCATCCTTGGGAGCAATTTCCAAACGCCTGAAGGTACCACGTTCATCTGTACAAACAATAGTACGCAAGTATAAACACCATGGGACCACGCAGCCGTCATACCGCTCAGGAAGGAGATGCGTTCTGTCTCCGAGAGATGAATGTACTTTGGTGCGAAAAGTGCAAATCAATCCCAGAACAACAGCAAAGGACCTTGTGAAGATGCTGGAGGAAACAGGTACAAAGGTATCTATATCTGTCACGTTCCTGACCTTATTTCCTTTGTTTAGTCTTTATTTAGTTGGTCAGGACGTGAGCTGGGTGGGTATATTCTATGTTCTGTGTTTCTATGTTTAGGTTTGTCATTTGGCCTTATATGGTTCTCAATCAGAGGCAGGTGTTTTTCATTGTCTCTGATTGGGAACCATATTTAGGTAGCCTGTTTTCACTATTGGTTTGTGAGTGATTGTTTCCTGTGTCAGTGTTTGTGCCACACGGGACTGTTTTGGTTAGATTTACTTTTGTTATTTTGTATTGTGTCTTGTTCAGTTTATTATATTAAAACCATGGACACTTACTACGCTGCGTCTTGGTCCGATYCCTGCWACACCTCCTCTTCAGACGAAGAGGAGGAAATCTGCCGTYACAGAATCACCCACCAACCAAGGACCAAGCAGCGTGGTAARGGACAGCAGCAGCAGCGGCAAARTACACAGGACTCCTGGACATGGGAAGAAATTCTGGACGGTAAGGGACCCTGGGTTCAAGCTGGAGAATATCGCCGCCCTCGTGAAGAGCTGGAGGCAGCTAAAGCCGAGAGGCGRTGGTATGAGGAGGCAGCACGGAGGCGCGGCTGGAAGCCAGAGAGGCAGCCCCAAAAATGTATTGGGTGGGGGCTCTCGGGGAGTGTGGCGAAGTCAGGTAGAAGACCTGCGCCAACTCCCCGTGCTTACCGTGGAGAGCGAGAGTACGGGCAGACACCGTGTTATGCGGAAGAGCGCACGGTGTCTCCTGTACGTGTGCATAGCCCGGTGCGGTACATCCCAGCTCCTCGTATCGGCCGGGCTAGAGTGGGCATCGAGCCAGGTGCCATGAAGCCGGCTCAACGCATCTGGTCTCCAGTGCATCTCCTCGGGCCGGTGTACATGGCACCAGCCTTACGCATGGTGTCCCCGGTTCGCCAGCACAGCCCAGTGCGGGCTATTCCACCTCGCCGCACTGGCCGGGCTAAGGGGAGTATTCAACCAGGTAAGGTTGGGCAGGGCTCGGTGCTCAAGAGCTCCAGTACGCCTTCACGGTCCGGTCTATCCGGTGCACCTCCTCGCCTCAGCCCAGTACCACCAGTGCCAACACCACGCACCAGGCTTCCTGTGCATCTCCAGAGCCCTGTTCCTCCTCCACGCACTCGCCCTGTGGTGCGTGTCTCCAGCCCGGTACCACCAGTTCCGGCACCACGCACCAAGCCTCCTGTGCATCTCCAGAGCCCTGTACGCCCTGTTGCTGCTCCCCGCACTAGCCTTGAGGTGCGTGTCCTTAGCCCGGTACCACCAGTTCCGGCACCACGCACCAGGCCTACTGTGCGCCTCAGCAGGCCAGAGTCTGCCGTCTGCCCAGCGCCGCCTGCGCTGCCCGTCTGCCCAGCGCCGCCCGTCTGTACCGAGCCGTCAGAGCCGCCCGTCTGTCCTGAGCCGTCAGAGCCGCCCGTCTGTCCTGAGCCGTCAGAGCCGCCCGTCTGTCCTGAGCCGTCAGAGCCGCCCGTCTGTCCTGAGCCGTCAGACCGCCGTCTGTCCTGAGCCGCTAGAGCCGTCCGTCAGTCAGGAGCCGCTAGAGCCGTCCGTCAGTCAGGGCCGCTAGAGCCGTACGTCAGTCAGGAGCCGCCAGAGCGCCCGCCAGTCAGGAGCTGCCAGAGCCGCCCGCCAGTCAGGAGCTGCCAGAGCCGCCCGCCAGTCAGGAGCGCCAGAGCCGCCTGCCAGTCAGGAGCTGCCAGAGCCGCCCGCCAGTCAGGAGCTGCCTGAGTTGCCCTTCAGTCATGAGTTGCCCTTCAGTCATGAGCTGCCCTTCAGTCATGAGCTGCCCTTCAGTCATGAGCTGCCCTTCAGTCATGAGCTACCTCTCAGTCATGAAGCTGCCCCTCAGTCATGAGCTGCCCTCGTCATAGCTGCCCTTCAATCATGAGCTACCCCTCAGTCATGAGCTACCTCTCAGTAATGAGCTGCCCCTCAGTCCAGAGGCGCCCATCAGTCCAGTGGGGTTATTTTGGAGGGTCAGTGTTCCGAGGAAGCCACGGAGGCGGGGATTGACTATGATGGAGTGGGGGCCACGTCCAGCGCCAGAGCCACCACCGTGGACAGATGCCCACCCAGACCCTCCCCTATAGGTTCAGGTTTTGCGGCCGGAGTCCGCACCTTGGGGGGGGGGAGAATATGGTTCTCAATCAGAGGAAACGTAAAACACCTGCCCCTGATTGAGAACCATATCAGGCTAGTTGACAACCCAACATAGAAACACATAACATAGAATGCCCACCCAGCTCATGTCCTGACCAACTAAACACATACTAAACAAAGGAAATAAGGTCAGGAACGTGACAGTGTGAGGTTATTTTCCTGACACCACACTCCGAGGGCCCTCACCTCCTCCCTGTAGGCAGTCTCGGCGTTGTTGGTAATCAAAATAGTGTGTTTTAATAAATTATTTGGTGACGTGATTATATTTAGCATAGTTTTATCTAAAAATTATAACATTTTTAATGTTTTACCATTTTTATGAAATTCTCTGAGGAGGATGGTACTCCCCTTCCTCATCTGAGGAGCCTCCACTGCTGTGTACATAGCTTATCCAGCAACATTTTAAAAGGAAGTTATGACAAAATAGAAAGTACAAACAATAGCCTACAAACTACACTTAACAAAATTATAAAAAGCAACATGTAAAGTGTTGGTCCTATGTTTCATGAAACATTCCATACGGGCTTATTTATCTCAAATTTTATGCACAAATTTGATATGCCACACCTGTCAGGTGGATGGATTATCAAGAAGCTGACTAAACAGCAGGATCATGCACCTTGTACTGGGGACAATAAAAGGTCACTCTAAAATGTTCAATTTTGTAACACAACACAATGCCACAGATGTCTCAAGTTGAGGGAGTGTGCAATTGGCAGGCTGACTGCAGGGATGTCCACCAGAGCTGTTGCCAGATCATGTAATGTTAATTTCTCTACCATAAGCCGCCTCCAACGTCGTTTTAGAGAATTTGGCAGTACGTCCAACCGGACTAAAAATTACAGATCATGTGTAAGCCAGCCCAGGACCTCCCCATCTGGCTTCTTCTCTGCGGGATCGTCTGAGACCAGCCACCCGGACAGCTATAATAAAGCCCTTTAGTGGGGAAAATTGAAATTGTTGCATGTTGCGTACATATTTTTATTCAATATATTATTATGTTTGTATGCCAGCATAATTGATTAAATTCAATGTAATCTTTTTTTGTCTTTGTATAAATGGTTTGGTAGTCAAACAATTATTCCGAATCACATTCAACATTAAAAAAGTGTGTTGTTTGTGAGATTGCGTCCCCCCGTATTGTTTAAACACAGCACTTATCGTCTCGGGGAATCATCCACATTTGTATGAACACCATTTTAAACTTGTTATCCGCTTCCACAATCTCTTCATTCAAAGAGATAACACTGTAGGCAACCGCTCTGCAGACCCTGGGTTATTTCGCATGAGACAACCAGTTAAAGTTTTTACAGATATGAAGTGAATAGATATGCTTGCACAGTCAGTTCTGCCAGCCGACCTTGACCTTGGACAAGCCTGGCAGGGTGTGTGTGTTATGTGAGAAGACTGGACGGTTTTGCTTTGAGCACCTCTCGCCATCCTCTGCATACTATTGTATTTTTTCTATTTGATTGCAAGTAAATCAAGCCACGGACAATCAAGCACTGCTGGTACAGTATGTTTAAAGCCTAGAGTCCTCTGCCTTGCTATCCTACATTGATAAGCTTTAATGTTAATGGCAAAGTCATTTCGAGATGAAACCTGACTTGATTGCCCCTTCTGTGAGCTAAATCACAATGGGCAGTGTATAAGACATGGGAAGAGCAGCGCTAGGAAAGTGACTGATCTGAGGCACCATCCATGTGTTACCTAAGTTCACTAAAAGCTCCGTTTCTTGATTCTTTGATCTCTCTGATTTAAATTTAAAGAGGATGGTTATGGGATTTCTTGGCAACCCTGGTGATGATGACCAGCGGACAGTGGCAGACAGCCCCAGGGGGAGGTCTCGGTGACGTAGCCCTAGGGTTGGGCCATCTGGCTTGGGGACTGGGGAGGGCTACCTGCCTTGGGTCCTTGTGTCGTGCCCATGAGCACCTGGCAAACCTGGCATAGTAGGATCTGGCAGGCCGCCAGAGGAGGAAAGAGTCCACTTTGATTTGGATGGTACATCCCAGCATGGCACCATCTCTGACTGGAAGGGTACCAAGTGGAGAGGAAAGGTCAAAGGTGACTTCCTACTGGTTGCAGGTGTACATATGCCTCTGTATTTCTCTGTTAAAGGGGAATACCACATACAAGTTGGAATTGGAAGCATTGAATGGTGTTGAATGGACAGACTATGAATGGACCTCCTATGTGTAGGAGTGATTTCATTTACAAAGACCTAAGTTATAATCATAGTGTGTGTTAGAAGTAATCATTATGGTTTAATGTTTGCTAGCACAGGCTTTTAACTTAGATTCAAAAGTTCCCCTAATTAGATAATTACTTGATTAAAAAGTAGATGTTAATTAGCGGTGTGTGAAAAAACATCTTAACCAGTTGTCAAATTGAAAATTACAAAATGACAGATGAGTGTGATTATGGTTCAGTAAGTCTGCTTTCATAGATTTAAATGAAAATGGATGTAATCTTCTTTAACTAATAAAATTACAAAATGACTTGAAATTACCATAATTATATTATAAAGGTGAATAGCAATAAGGTTTTATAATACAGTGGCTGTGTAAATTGATCCAATCTTGAGATAAGTAAGAAAGGGTATGAAACAGACTTGGTGATGTATATTGTTAAAATGACTGAAACTATTGGTCTGGTTTTGCCTCTTAAACATCCCTAGAAAAGACAGAGTCATTGAAGCACTCACCCCGAGTACCCAAACAAAGAAACACTCCAGATGTTTGGTCAAGAACGTTATGTTGTTTTTCCTCAATCAAAATGAAGGCCGGATCCCATTAAAAATCATAATTTAAATATCAAAAGACCCACCTGCTTTAGAAAAACCCCACCTATGTATAATGAATAAATGACTGATTTAATGAATAATGGAATGTACAAACAAACTCCTTTCGATACTCCACCTCTGCGTTGGAGGCTGTTGGGAGGTAATACAGTGTTGCACCACCAGGGCTCCCATGAGCCCCTATCTGGCAGGTTGAAATATGTGCCTTCTCAAATCGCAACTCATGCTAAAATAATCTAATACAGTATCACCTAATCTCGCAAGAGGACTCACTCAAGCTTCCTCCATGAAGGTCTATGGGAAAGAGTGAAGGTAGATATCCCTATCCCCTGTCTCTCTCGTCTCTCCCATCTATCTGGAGCATCTTGGCATTACAAAGAAGTATGAAACGGGTAATACACAGAGACAGAACTAAATTGACCAAGACCGCCAGACGTTGTATCTAGTCTTGGGTGATTTCCTTTGAACTCCATGTCAACGAAGAGGGCTGAGAATTCATCTCTGTCTGAATGGTAGAAGCCTTTATTAAGGCCCGGTGAACCCCAGAAGCATATCGCTGCTGAGTGGATGAACTAATTAAGCCCCTGTTTCCTGGTGCACCAATCGAAAGCCCAGAAATACTAATGAGCTAAGCCCCGCTGTAGTCAGACACTATCAATCAACCGCCACCTGCACTCCCACTGTCCCCTCTACAACTTTACATTGAAATGACACACCAAAAAGCATCCCTTTTAATGCAACTATATTCTAGGCACATTTAATATGTAACAACGTTTAGATGCAGGAAATCAGATCTGCTAGATGGGGATGAGGTTGGTGAATGATGATTAACCCACGGTGATGGGATTCAAAGCCACTGAACACCTACGGCTAAATTACAGACGTGGGGCCAAACGGACATCCACAGCCGGTCTCTAGTCTATGAGAATAGAGATTAAAGACGAAGTCCAGCCAGGATGCCTCTAATGAAGCCTAGCCTATGTGTGATGTCAAAACCGTCACTTTGGTGGCAGCTAATGGAGACTGATGGTTGCCGGTTGGCTCCTGGAGCTGCGGCATTGAGGGCGGCCCGATCAAAGCTTCATCTGAAGGCTACATGGTAATTCGGCAGTGATGAGGCCTGTTGAGGTAAACACATTTGGATGCGGGTAGTTGTGGCAGGCAGATGTGGCAGGTAGTATCTCCAGATGTCTTCATCAGTTTCCGACGTGTCTTTCAATGAGGTTTCACACAGATGGGAGCCGCAGCTGCCAAAAGCACAGGCTTATCTCTGCCATTGCATCCAAACCATTCCTTACTTCAAAGAAAGAACCAATGCGGCCCGCGTTTCCAGATCTATCAAATCCCGTGGGAACCGTGCAGACACAAATCAGAACGCTAAAAACAAAATTACAAGCCCAGTCAGTCTCAGATTTCTCACACCAACAAACATGCTGAACTAATTCACTGAACAAACATTATTTTACTGTGTAAACAACGAGATTAGACATCGGTTTGTTTTTGAGCCTCAGAGTTACGTATATTTCATATGCACGCACCAGCTTAGAGATTCAAAAGGAATGAACATTTTCTGCATGATTTATTATATATATAATTCATACCTGCCTTTGATATGTCTCTCGCCTTTTCAAGACAGGGGCCCTTCCTCTCCACACTCAGCTTGATGATGCATTCTAGGGAAAGTTTTCTCTTCCATAAATCCTCATTTAATATTAATACCTCTATTCAATCTGCTAACAGGGCCACCACTCACCTGACTAGAATATCTAAAACTACCGAGGAAAATGAGCCCTTACAGTTCACGAAAGGACAGCTTAAAGTTACTTCTTCACAGTCCAATCTGCAGTATTCTCAAAGAATAGTGTGTACTGAAATTGTAAGTAGAGGTAGTCAATATGGATGATCAGTAGAGTGTGAACAGTCCACGCATGCGTGCCAGGTACAGCTGATGTGCTTTTTCATCTCACATCTGATAGGATGTCATTTACATACCATAAAAGACTGGTTGGAATTTGTTCACTAAAAGGTTAATTCTACAAATAAATCATCATGTTCATTTGTTGATTCTACTTATGCATATTCATCATTTCTCCTCTTCACTTTAAGAGCTGAGATCTCATCTAAATTAACAAGTTCGTTCTAGTGATTTCCTGTTCTTTTTTTCTGTCTGCTTTATTCACTGATACAATCCAGTATTTATTGTACTGTAGTAAATACTGTAACCAATAGCAGGAACATATCCAGTATTGTACTGTAGTAAATACGTAACCAATACCAGGAACACAATCCAGTATTTTTGTACTGTAGTAAATACTTGAACCAATAGCAGGAACATATTCCACTATTGTACTGTAGTAAATACTGAACCAATAGCCGGAACACAATCCAGTATTTATTGTACTGTAGTAAATACTGTAACCAACAGCAGGAACACAATCCAGTATTGTACTGTAGTGAATACTGTAACCAATAGCAGGTACTCAATCCATTTTGTGTGCAACCACACCATTGTGTAAACCTTTTTCAGTTGTTTAATGTTGTCAGTGTGTTCGGCAGTAGCGACGCGGAAGCGTAATTCTCCGGTTGTACTGGCAAAAGCGAGCTGCATGTAATAACATCTAAGAATGTCAATTACATATGTAAGATGATTTAGTCTTTCTGCCCCCTTCCTTCTCTTCCTTCCTTCTCTCGCTTTCTGTATGTCTGTCTCGCTCTCTATCTACCGATGTTTCTCTCTGACTCTCTCTCTCTCTCACACACAACACACACACACAAACGCAACAGAATGGCCTTCAAGCAGCTGGAGAAATATGTACTTAACTTAAACAACCAATCATAAAAAGAAAAAATTAGGTGACAAAAATAAAAACTGTATAATGTTCTCTATAATAGCATAGAAAAGCTGATACAGAGCCAAGTCACGTACAGAGGGGAACGTATAGACATTAATCCTATCTTCTTATTAGAAAGAGAGTCGTTGTAAACCACTCCTCAGATCGTCCGTCGTAATCTATTAAAACTACCCTCAGTGGGTTGGTAGTAAAAGGAGAAAAGAGAACTTTGCTGTTCCTTTTTTTTTTTGAATCTGAAAGTCCCTTGTATTGTGAGATGTTGCTTTCCCAGAGCGTAAGTGGGGCAAAAACAAGGTAATCTCGTTTGATTTTGTTCGCTGCCCATAGACGCGCCAGACATAAACCAGCCGCTTATTGAAAAGGAGAAACACATGTTTGCTGATGGTCCTAAGGAGAGCAAATGCCATTCTATATTTTTGGGGTGGGTTACCATTCACCCCTCCTCCCCAGTCTCTGTCTCCTTGCTTTATCTGGACTTGGTCAATTAACTGGAGCCAGTCATCTCATCCCACCTCATCTCTTTCACCCCGTCTGCCTCCCCAGCTTTCTCATTGAAAAAAAATCATTTTTATCTTCGCTTTCAGCCATACTCCTCGGGTTACAGATTTCCTGGCATTCAATTTGCCACATACAATTCTGCACCTGTCATGCGAGAGGGCCAGATGGACTGTCTGGCGCCTAAAGAGGACCTGTCTTTCAATAGCTGCCAACAATCATCCTTGTCAATCTGAATGGCGAAAGGGGACACGAGCTGCTACGAGCTCCGAGGAAACTACTAATGTGTATACACTCTGTGCACAGCGATTCATCCCAATTCATTCCCATTTGCCTGAGATTAAGAAGAGAGAGAAGAAGACGACCTGAAAGCAGAACCCATCTTGATGTAGGGCTTACTGTATGTTTCTGGAGGAGTGTGTTGCAGCTCTGTGTGTTGCAAAACAACCTATTCAATAAAAGTTCATATTGTTTTTTTTTCATCCGTCTCGATCTCTCTGTAGCTATTTACTGAAGGGACATAATCATCAGATCTGGAATCATGCGGCTGTTGCTGTGGATTGCTTTACAAAGCTGTCGTTCAAACGCCTCGTCTCGCAACCGGGGGAAATGTTGCCGGATGGATGTATAAAACGGTCAATTTCTCGATGTGATTAGCAAGATAGACGTGGAAAAGTGGCTTGATGTATCAAAATGTTCCTCGTGCTGTATCAAATGTCCAAAATGTCAATGGGATTAGCACGATGTGTGAGTATATGTACGGTCCAGATACTCAACCATCCTCCTACTGGGAGGTTGGAACCTCTACTATTTCTGTCCAGTTCTGGTTAAAGGACAAACTCCACTTACTGGAGCTATAAACATGAGTGGCTCATCTCACCGACAAAGTGGCTAGGCCTTGAATGTGAAACTAAACATTTACAATCAAATCTGAAACGATAAATAATACATCTGACCAAACAAATCTAATATGAAAACTCTGCACTGGGTCCCATTCTATTCCATATGGAGAGCAGAGACGTAAGCACACTGAAGATAATCAACTCAATAACATGGCAATCAAGGAAATCCAACACTTGAGATACACAAAATGCATTTTCTGTTTCCCTGCTCAAGTAATTGTAAGAATATTGAGTGAATGATCAACAATGATTCATCTTTTCCGTGCCTTTTTGCAGTTTTGAAACAGGTGTGGACATCAACAGTATCCACATTATAGTGAACACGTAACTTTTCTACCAGAAGTCAACAGGGTTTTTGTTTTAAAGTAGTCTAACCTGATGCATGACACCAACCATAACACCCATCACAACAAATATACATATTACTATTTCCTACTCATTGACAAGGAATTTAGCATTTTCCTGAAACACCTGCAGAAGGAAAAACCTGATTCATAATTCAGTCATTCTGATTAACCCCTTCCATATTTTAGTCATCCTCTGATGTCTCCCTACTCTTCAGTATATACATAAATCATAGGCCGATATCCGAACAGTGAAGAATTCTCACAGAGACTGATCGTGTTCCACCTTGAAGCCAGGCCTTTTCACCGCGCTTCAATGCACCTCTAATGGCATGGCCCTGCTAAGCACACCTCTCATCTCTCCCACACAGCGCACACACACACACACACACACACACACACACACACACACACACACAGCCAGGCAGCCAGCTCCTCAATCACCATCACTCCCATCATCATGTCCATCTCCGTCTGCCTAAGTGTGTATGTGTGCATGTGAGATGGCTATAAATATATGCCACAACTGAGCAGGAGAGGTGAACCAGAGAGGATAATATGCCATTACCACCACCACCACCACTTGCCTGGTATGACGTGTCACTGGATATTATGAAGAGGGAATCCATCCAGATGTGTGATGTGCTGAGAGGGAGAACTAGCACTTGTATGACTGCACCACTGACTGTTATTTGAGTGCGAGTTAGTTATCCGAATGAACCAACATTTGTCAAAAGGTAAACTAGGGGTACTTTCAAAAAGGAATATGACAAATGTTTTGTTGTTCATTTCAGCTGAATTGGCTGGTGAAAATTATCAAATGTGTAAACATATTAAAAATGAATGGGTTTGAATTAAATGAATTGTATAGTTAATGACAGATAAGATAGATAAGTATATTTTATAGCAGTAATGTGCTCCAATGGCTTCCCATCCCTGCTGCCCAACATCTTGACACCAAACCATGCATGTAAAACACAATTATTTCACCTACAATCCCCTGGAAAGAGCATAGCATTACACTGATAAACATTGAAATTGAACTACCAGCTTTTACAGCCCCGCAATCTATTTACCCCCAAGCTCTCAGCAAGCATCATCTACCAGTTGGCTTTTACTTGATTCAATCTCTATTGGTAAATAACTAATCTACTTCACTTAACACTATAGGGACCTGGAATATTGTCCAGGGCAAGCAAACATGAAAGATGATGAAATCATATCAAAATATGATTGAGACAGGATCCAACAGTGAGTGTGAGTGGAGGAGGGTGGGGGGCAGGGGAAGGGGAAGGGCACTTACTGAAATGAAGTGTGCACTCCTGAGGCCTCCTAGGGTGGGATTAGAGTGCTACCCAGGTACATTACTTATAAACTGGGGCTCTATAACAACAAGGAAAGCTGATGCTTTCAATATCGCTACTAGATTTTGTTAAGGTTTTCCAACTCAGGCCGTCTTAATTATTTGTGAATAATTCCTCTGGGAGTTGTCTGAGAAAGAAAAGTGAGAAACAATGAGCAAACAATGAGCAAACCTGGGCCTGGTGGGTTTTGTTTACAGGCAAACGAGGGAGAGTTGTGTTAGCCAGACCGGTGAATAAACGCTGGCTAGCGGACCATGACGGCCTCCCTGGGCCCGCCGCCTGATCAGTGCCTGACCCAGCACATACCCTGCGGCTCAATTATCCCAGACAGACACAGACACCAGAGTTAACTCTCCTACCAGTGGGAGGTGGTGGAGGGGGGAACAGAGCTTGGTGTTCTCTAGTAAGATAAGAAGTCAATCATATGGCATTGAAACAGTAGTTATCAGAAGATTGAATGTCTGTCTACACAAATAAATATTAGTGTACAGTACCACAACCACCAACCAAGCACCACATTCAACTGTTGAATGTAACACATTATGACAAATATTTGAATCTGTTATAGAATATGACCAGATATTTACCAGTTGCTCAGTCCTATCCTTAGCCCCTTAGCCACTGTAGTTTGGAGGTTAATCCCATTGCAATACAAGTAAATGTGTTTCTATCACTACTTCCTTTTGGAGATGGGGGAAAATTGAAAGAGTAGATTGCACTGCGCCTTTGTTAGGCTGCTGTTATTTTAGTTCGTATTCGAGTGATATCACTCTGTGACTCACTGTTTTGTACATGGGAGTTGGGGTGTGAGGAGTGGGAATACAGGAACAGCACAGTTGGTGGTGCAGGATAATAACAAAGTGCCAAATGACTGGAAAGAAATAGCAACAGAAAACACAAACTTCTCTCTGACAGGGCCAATGAATATGTAATAGTACATTTCAATGGTTGTATTCTCTTATTCAACTGCTGTGGCCCTGATTGTGTGGGCCTATCAGTTTAGCATACGAGTAACGATTGTCGTCGGGAGAAGGAGAGGAGGACCAAAGTGCAGCGTGGTACGTGTTCGTCATGTTTATTCGAAACTGAACACTAATATGCAAAAACAACAAAGAGACAACCGAAACAGCTCCATCAGGTGCAACACACACTAAACAGAAATTAATCACCCACAACTCAAAGTGGGAAAACAGGCTACCTAAATATGGTTCTCAATCAGAGACAACGATAAACAGCTGCCTCTGAGAACCACACACGGCCAAACTCAAAGAAATAGACAACATAGAACACCAGACATAGAATGCCCACCCAAACTCACGCCCTGACCAACCAAAATAGAGACATAAAAAGGATCTCTACTGTCAGGGCGTGACAATACGGCTCATTTAAATTGCCTGTTTGATCTTCAGCCATCTTGGATAACAGGTTGTACTTGGTTTAACATGACTAGCTACGCCGTGGCCACTATTGCAAGCAGGACCCGTTGACACCATCAAATTGTTGGAAAACGAGCAAATTACAGAACATTTGATGAGGTAGAAAAACATCAGAGATGTTAGTTTGAAAGAGGACTGTTTCTCTTTTTTATGTTGTAAATGTGCCACCACTAATGTACGAGACGACTGCTGTACAGAACCATAAATAGATTCCTTCAACACATAGGAACAGCCAGAGTGAGACAGTCGTCAAACCGCGACAGCTGGTGAGAGCTGGTTTCTCACAACACACTTCTTCACCAACTTTATGTGATCAACTCACTCACTAATTGGCTACTAAAACATTTGATTTTCTTCTTCTGTTCGGCTCAAAAATAAACTTCTCTGACAAATGCTTTTGTTTGATCATTGTATGGCTAAGAACTCGTTTCCTTTTCAGTATGGGTTTTGTCTTTGTCTTGATAAAGAACTGCCTCAACTGGGTAAATGGAATCAGAGTTTGGCTCCTGGCTTGGTTCAAGTCTGACTTTGGTTCTGATTCATTGATTCTGGTTCTATGACTCAGACCTGGGTTCATGAAGTCCCAGATGGGCGGGGTTGGCACTTCTGGGACTATTCCATTGGTTCCATTGCGCCAGGCAAGCTCAGTCAAGCACAGCTGAAGTATTTGACAGAAAACAAATACTATTTAAACCCAGATCTGCTATGACTAAAGTGAAGACGTTTCTGAGCAATACCCGATACTGAGGAGTACTGTGGCAACATGAATTCAAGGATGAAGCTTCAACGCTATGTTGGCCCAATCTCAAATGGACCCCTAAGCCCTACAGCCTACGCACTTGTGGAGATCCGAGAGAATTTTATTGGTGTAAGAAATATAGTTAAAACTTCTACCTAACCTATCAGATCTCCACAAGTGCATAAGGCGAAAGGCTTAGGTGTCGATTCGGCATTGGGCCATTGACTTCCATACCACTCAATCCATATTAATACCCATGATGCATGTAGGCACATTCTACATCTTCCGAGGCAGTCCAAAGCTGCGGAGTAAACTTGTTACATGGATTGACTATATGTCATGCTGCATCTTGTTATCTTGAGTGACAAGCAAAGTACTTAATGTCCTGACATTTCAATAATGTAAATATGCAGTCTCCTGACACACTTTTATGTGCGTGCAAGGAATATGCCATTGCCACATATCCCCGTCGGGACTCTGGCGTTTTTGCTGTAACCTTTCCATGAGATTTAAAATCCCAAGCCTGTCCCAACATCTCTCCAAACAATGATCAGAATGTACAAATGATCTCAGCTCCTTTTTGAGTCAGACATTTCCATAATTGAACTATTCCATAATTGAACTTTTTTTGTTTGTTTCATCTTACTGGATATGATCAGATGAATCATCCATTATCTACATGTAAAATCATACAGTATTTAACACACACACACACAC